>NC_053023.1:715428161-715465559 GCF_003073215.2 Triticum urartu
CATTCATGATGCTACTGAAAATTATTATGAGGGAGGAATATATGCTTGTCGGAGTTTCAATAATATCAAGTTTCCTCTCTATATGTTGAAAATCTTGAAGTTATCCTTGTTTTACCTTCCGATGCAAATTGATTATTGTTCCCCTAAGTTGTTTGCTCACAAAATCCCTATGCATAGGAAGTGCGTTAGACTTAAATGTGCTAGTTATATTCTTCATGATGCTCTCTTTATGGAAAAAAAATTAAAAAAGAGAGCCGGGGCGGCGGCGGCTCACAGCGGGGCCGACCGGCGAGGGCGACGGCAGGGGCGGCTAGGGCGTCGGCGGGGGCGGGCGACAGTGACGGCGTGTGGGGGCGCGCTGAAGGAAATATGCCCTAGAGGCAATAATAAAGTTATTATTTATTTCCTTATACCATGATAAATGTTTATTATTCATGCTAGAATTGTATTAACCGGAAACACAATACATGTGTGAATACATAGACAAACAGAGTGTCACTAGTATGTCTCTACTTGACTAGCTCGTTGATCAAAGATGGTTATGTTTCCTAACCATAGACATGAGTTGTCATTTGATTAACGGGATCACATCATTAGGAGAATGATGTGATTGACTTGACCCATTCCGTTAGCATAGCACTTGATCGTTTAGTTTGTTGCTATTGCTTTCTTCATGACTTATACATGTTCCTATAACTATGAGATTATGCAACTCCCGTTTACCGGAGGAACACTTTGTGTGCTACCAAATGTCACAATGTAACTGGGTGATTATAAAGGTGCTCTACAGGTGTCTCCGAAGGTACTTGTTGGGTTGGCGTATTTCGAGATTAGGATTTGTCACTCTGATTGTCGGAGAGGTATCTCTGGGCCCTCTCGGTAATGCACATCACTTAAGCCTTGCAAGCATTGCAACTAATGAGTTAGTTGCAGGATGATGTATTACGGAACGAGTAAAGAGACTTGCCGGTAACGAGATTGAACTAGGTATTGAGATACCGAGGATCGAATCTCGGGCAAGTAACATACCGATGACAAAGGGAACAATGTATGTTGTTATGCGGTCTGACCGATAAAGATCTTCGTAGAATATGTGGGAGCCAATATGAGCATCCAGGTTCCGCTATTGTTTATTGACCGGAGACGTGTCTCGGTCATGTCTACATTGTTCTCGAACCCGTAGGGTCCACATGCTTAAGGTTTCGATGGCAGTTATATTATGAGTTTATGAGTTTTGATGTACTGAAGGAGTTCAGAGTCCCGGATGAGATCGGGGACATGACGAGGAGTCTATAAATGGTCGAGACGTAAAGATCGATATATTGGACGACTATATTCGGACATCGGAAAGGTTCCGAGTGATTCTGTTATTTTTCGGAGTACCGGAGAGTTACGGGAATTCGCCGGGGAGTATATGGGCCTTATTGGGCCATACGGGAATAGAGGAGAGAGGCCAAAAGGAAGGAGGCGCGCGCCCCCCCTGTGGTCTAAATTGGACAAGGGGTGCAGCCCACTTTTCCTTGTTCCTCTCCCCCTCTTTCCTTCTCTCCTACTCCAACTAGGGAAGGAGGAGTCCTACTCCCGGTGGGAGTAGGACTCCCCCCTTAGCGCGCCCTCCTCCTAGGCCGGCCGCCTCCCTCCCTTGCTCCTTTATATACGGGGGCAGGGGCACCCCATAGGGACAACAGTTGATCATTGATCTCTTAGCCGTGTGCGGTGCCCCTCTCCACCATAGTCCTCAATAATATTGTAGTGGTGTTTAGGCGAAGCCCTGCGACAGTAGAACATCAAGATCGTCACCACGCCGTCGTGCTGACGGAACTCTTCCCCGACATTCTGCTGGATCGGAGTCCGGGGATCATCATCGAGCTGAACGTGTGCTAGAACTCGGAGCTGCCGTAGTTTTGGTGCTTGATCGGTCGGGCCGTGAAGACGTACGACTACATCAACCACGTTGTGCTAACGCTTCCTCTTTCGGTCTACGAGGGTACGTGGACAACACTATCCCCTCTCGTTGCTATGCATCACCATGATCTTGCGTGTGCGTAGGAAATTTTTGAAATTACTACGTTCCCCAACGGTGGCATCCGAGCCTAGGTTTTATGCGTTGATGTTGTGCACGAGTAGAACACAAGTGAGTTGTGGGCGATATAAGTCATGCTGCTTACCAGCATGTCACACTTTGGTTCGGCGGTATTGTTGGGATGAAGCGGCCCGGACCGACATTACGCGTACGCTTACGCGAGACTGGTTCTACCAACTTGCTTTGCACACAGGTGGCTGGCGGGTGTCAGTTTCTCCAACTTTAGTTGAATCGAGTGTGGCTATGCCCGGTCCTTGCAAAGGTTAAAACAGCACCAACTTGACAAACTATCGTTGTGGTTTTGATGCGTAGGTAAGAACGGTTCTTGCTCAGCCCGTAGCAGCCACGTAAAACTTGCAACAACAAAGTAGAGGACGTCTAACTTGTTTTTGCAGGGCATGTTGTGATGTCATATGGTCAAGACATGATGCTACATTTTATTGTATGAGATGATCATGTTTTGTAACCGAGTTATCGGCAACTGGCAGGAGCCATATGGTTGTCGCTTTATTGTATGCAATGCAATTGCGCAATAGTGCTTTACTTTATCACTAAGCGGTAGCGATAGTCGTGGAAGCATAAGATTGGTGAGACGACAACGATGCTACGATGGTGATCAAGGTGTCGCGCGGTGACGATGGTGATCATGACGGTGCTTCGGAGATGGAGATCACAAGCACAAGATGATGATGGCCATATCATATCACTTATATTGATTGCATGTGATGTTTATCTTTTATGCATCTTATCTTGATTTGTTTGAAGGTAGCATTATAAGATGATCTCTCACTAAATTTCAAGATAAAAGTGTTCTCCCTGAGTATGCACCATTGCCAAAGTTCGTCGTGCCCAGACACCACGTGATGATCGGGTGTGATAAGCTCTACGTCCATCTACAACGGGTGCAAGCCAGTTTTGCACACGCAGAATACTCAGGTTAAACTTGACGAGCCTAGCATATGTAGATATGGCCTCGGAACACTGAGACCGAAAGGTCGAGCGTGAATCATATAGTAGATATGATCAACATAATGATGTTCACCATTGAAAGTTATTCCATTTCACGTGATGATCGGTTATGGTTTAGTTGATTTTGATCACGCGATCACTTAGATGATTAGAGGGTTGTCTATCTAAGTGAGAGTTCTTAAGTAATATGATTAATTGAACTTTAATTTATCATGAACTTAGTCCTGATAGTATTAGCATATCTATGTTGTAGATCAATAGCTCGCGATGTTGCTCCCCATTTAATTTTTACATGTTCCTAGAGAAAACTAAGTTGAAAAATGTTAGTAGCAATGATGCGGACTGGATCCGTGATCTGAGGATTATCCTCATTGCTGCACAGAGGAATTATGTCCTTGATGCACCGCTAGGTGACAGACCTATTGCAGGAGCAGATGTAGACGTTATGAATGTTTGGCTAGCTCAATATGATGACTACTTGATAGTTTAGTGCACCATGCTTAACGGCTTAGAATCGGGACTTCAAAGACGTTTTGAACGTCATGGACCATATGAGATGTTCCAGGAGTTGAAGTTAATATTTCAAGCAAATACCCGAGTTGAGAGATATGAAGTCTCCAACAAGTTCTATAGCTAAAAGATGGAGGAGAATAGCTCAAGCAGTGAGCATGTGTTCAGATTGTCTGGGTACTACAATCGCTTGAATCAAGTGGGAGTTAATCTTCCAGATAAAATACTGATTGACAGAATTCTCTAGTCAACATCACCAAGTTAGTAGAACTTCGTGATGAACTATAGTATGCAAGGGATGATGAAAACGATTCCCGAGCTTTTCATGATGATGAAATCGATGAAGGTAGAAATCAAGAAAGAGCATCAAGTGTTGATGATTAACAAGACCACTAGTTTCAAGAAAAGGGCAAAGGGAAAGAAAGGGAACTTCAAGAAGAACGGCAAGCAAGTTGCTGCTCAAGTGAAGCAGCCCAAGTCTGGTCCTAAGCCTGAGACTAAGTGCTTCTACTGCAAAGGGACTGGTCACTGGAAGCGGAACTGCCCCAAGTATTTGGCGGATAAGAAGGATGGCAAAGTGAACAAAGGTATATTTGATATACAGATTATTGGTGTGTATTTTACTAGTGTTCGTAGCAACCCCTCGGTATTTGATACTGGTTCAGTTGCTAAGAGTAGTAACTCGAAACGGGAGTTGCGGAATGAACAGAGACTAGTTAAGGGTGAAGTGACGATGTGTGTTGGAAGTGGTTCCAAGATTGATATGATCATCATCGCACACTCCCTATACTTTCGGGATTAGTGTTGAACCTAAATAAGTGTTATTTGATGTTTGCGTTGAGCATGAATATGATTTGATCATGTTTATTGCAATACGGTTATTCATTTAAGTAAGAGAATAAATTGTTGTTCTGTTTACATGAATAAAACCTTCTATGGTGATACACCCAATGAAAATGGTTTGTTGGATCTCGATCATGGTGATACACATTTTTATAATATTGAAGCCAAAAGATGCAAAGTTAATAATGATAGTGCAACTTATTTGTGGCACTGCCAGTTAGGTCATATTGGTGTAAAGCGCATGAAGAAAATCCATGCTTATGGGCTTTTGGAATCACTTGATTATGAATCAGTTGATGCTTGCGAACCATGCCTCATGGGCAAGATGACTAAGACTCCGTTCTCCGGAACAATGGAGCGAGCAACAGATTTGTTGGAAATCATACATACTGATGTATGTGGTCCGATGAATATTGAGGCTCGCGGCAGGTATCATTATTTTCTGATCTTCACAGATGATTTGAGCAGATATGAGTATATCTACTTGATGAAACTCAAGTCTGAAACATTCACTACTAGGAAAAGGGCTAGTAATGGCGCACCAGTTTTGCCCACTAATGGCGCACTGCTGGTGCGCCATTAGTATCACGCCACTAGTATTTCTTACTAATGGCGCACCACCGGTGCGCCATTAGTATCTGGTATACTAATGGCGCACCGAGCAGTGTGCCATTAGTATAGAACACCATGCGCCATTAGTATGCCTCCCAGGGGGCCATATTTAACCATGTGCTTTGGCATACTAATGGCGCACTGTTGGGTGATGCGCCATTAGTGTGATTATAACAGTGCGCCAATAGTGTCTTGTGTGGTGCGCCACTAGTATGAATATTAGGGAATTTTTTTCATTTCTGATATTTTCACAGGTTAAAAAATATTAGAGATAACATACAACACAGATCTGCTTAGCTTACATACAGGGGGCCATATGTAACGATGTTACCTGCGTCCACCAGATCATATCCAACACACAAGTTTCATCATATATACATACATAGCCAACACATAGTTCCATCGTTACATATTACAAAAGTTTCACAATGTTCATTCAACACCGTTATCCATCAATTCACAAAAGTTTCACATTGATACAAAATAAAAACACAAATGGAAAAGAAGCACTCCATCCATGCAAGCTTCCGTGAATTAAATCAAATCTGCAAAATGATAAACAAGAAGTTAGAAGAAGAAGAAGAAGAAGAAGAAGAGAAGAAGAAGAAGAAGACTAGAAGAAGAATAAGAAGAAGAATAAGAAGAATAAGAAGAAGACTATAAGCTTATTATGTAAAATTGATCATTTTGTGCTAACATAAGTAATTTTGGAGCTAACCTATAGGAAACTAAGCATATAAGCTCTAAGTTAGCATATTAGAGCCAACTTAAGTAAAATCAAGCTAATCTATGTCATTTTGGATAAGAAGAAGAATAAGAAGAAGACTATAAGCTTATTATGTAAACTTGATCATTTTGTGCTAACATAAGTAATTTTGGAGCTAACCTATAGGAAACTAAGCATATAAGCTCTAAGTTAGCATATTAGAGCAAACTTAGGTAAAATGAAGCTAACCTATGTCATTTTGGATAAGAAGAAGAATAAGAAGAAGACTATAAGCTTATTATGTAAACTTGATCATTTTGTGCTAACATAAGTAATTTTGGAGCTAACCTATAGGAAACTAAGCATATAAGCTCTAAGTTAGCATATTAGAGCAAACTTAGGTAAAATGAAGCTAACCTATGTCATTTTGGATAAGAAGAAGAATAAGAAGAAGACTATAAGCTTATTATGTAAACTTGATCATTTTGTGCTAACATAAGTAATTTTGGAGCTAACCTATAGGAAACTAAGCATATAAGCTCTAAGTTAGCATATTAGAGCAAACTTAGGTAAAATGAAGCTAACCTATGTCATTTTGGATAAGAAGAAGAATAAGAAGAAGACTATAAGCTTATTATGTAAACTTGATCATTTTGTGCTAACATAAGTAATTTTGGAGCTAACCTATAGGAAAATAAGCATATAAGCTCTAAGTTAGCATATTAGAGCAAACTTAGGTAAAATGAAGCTAACATATGTCATTTTGGATAAGAAGAAGAATAAGAAGAAGACTATAAGCTTATTATGTAAACTTAATCATTTTGTGCTAACATAAGTAATTTTGGAGCTAACCTATAGGAAACTAAGCATATTAGAGATAAATAGGTAACTAAGTATATATATATATATATCATTTTGGAGATCTGACATACCTGACATAGTTCAGTTCTCATTGTTCTTCTCCTTCTCCTTCCTCAGCCTGATGCGCCAAGAGCGGCGAGGCGGTGGAGGCAGTGGAGGCAGCTGTGGGATGTAGTCTTCTACCACAATTGGCGTGGTCATGTCGCCCAGCTGTGAGATCGCCGGCGCCACCACCGGTGCGTGGTAATTGTCAGGCACCACTACCATCGTGAGGCCACCCTCAGCCACCACCATCTCTTGCCCATGGTCAGCCACCACCATCTCTTGCCCATGGTCAGCCACCACCATCTCTTGCCCATGGTCAGCCACCACCATCTCTTGCACCTGGTCAGCCACCAACATCTCTTGCCCTTGGTCAGCCACCACCAGCGCTAGGTCATCCTCAGCCTGATGCCCATCGTCATCCTGCAGCTCCTCATCCCCACTCTGCTCCTCTTCTCCCCCACTCCAGTCCGGATCATCCTTCTTGTTGTCTTCGCTGCTGCGAGAATCGCTGCTGCTTTCGCTAAGGCCAGAATTGCTGTTGCTTTTGCTACAGCCATAATCGCTGCTGCTTTGGCTGTGGCCAGTGTCGCTGCTGCTGCTCCCATTGCCTATCCAAATGCAACAATGACCGTTAACAATCGATGTGAGACAAAGCCAAATATGGAGGAATAAGAAGAGGCAGAATGCACTGGCATCTTCGTCTTCAGCGTAACGCATGCGACACATAGTCTTGTTGAAAACCTTCACGATGAGCATTGTGGCGTCATCGTCGTACCTCAAGAGAAGAAAGTACCTGGTCCGCATGTCGTAGGCACTGTAGAACTTCTCCCAGCCATAGCACAGGTACATGTGGCCCTCCTCGATCACCAACTCCACGTCCCATAGCCTGCGAACCCCCCCGCCGGCCTGTCGGAGCTTCACATTATCTGGCGGATCTTCACCCAGCATCTTCATAAAAGCGTCAGGCAGCCTCTGCAATTTGGGACAAGGAGTGATGTAGCAAACAACAGAGTTATCATAATGAGATGGGTGAAGGGGAGATCTCTCGTTTTATATACCTGCCTCATGGCTGATACTGAAGAAGAAAGTATGATAGTGAAGAACTCGAAAGCATCCAACTCGTACTCCGGTGAGGCAGAGAGGCGGTGGCTGCTTCCCCCCATCTCTGATAAGCAGCAGAAGAGACCAATTAGTACCCTTACAACATTATAGCAGCATAAATTTTGAGCAGAAGATAATCAACATTAGTCGCAAGTACCCCATATGTCCTATTTTTTAGCAAAGTCATGCTAAAATTCACGGAAAATTTCAGCATGACCTTTGCTGAAAATAGGACATATGGAGTACCCGAATTTGCCGGAACGGAAGTTAATCGACATTCCGGCAAACTCAAGGGCCTCTCGGGGACAAAACCCAGCAAACTAGCAAGTTGATCATCATCTTTGCAAGTCATTACTTGTCAAATACAGAATAAGGAACAATTTATTTGTGACATAGTTGGCCCATACAGAAGAAGCAACACCCTACACTAGCCTAAAAACAAGTGAAGTTTCACCCATATAAGAACAACTTTATAACATCAGAGAAGTTGCTAAGTTTTTTTTACTGCTAGGAAAAAATTCACTCATTGGAAATGAAAATCTCAGTACCAGCATTTTGAACTTTGAAATGAAATATAGTAGTATTAGTAGTATATGGAGTAGTATCTTGTCTAGTAGTAGTATTAGTTGTATATGGAGTAGCAAGTTTTGCCTCAGAGACAGCAAAAGCTATGTTTTTTCTCAATTCAGATAGCTAAGTGGAAAACCACGTCAAGTTCTGATAATCCATCTAATCTAATGAAATCTGAACTCAACCTGATCATGGTTCATGCCCTCAGACACATCAGCACCTAAAGAATGCCATGACAAAAATTAAAAGGACCAAGACAATCACCACACAAGTGATGAAAGCACTAGCGAATCATGTTAAAGCTAACCTCTACTTTTGACCCTCAACTATAACAACCGCATGCAGTACAGAGAAGTGTTGATGCAGGCATCAAACATTATAATGGCTGAATTTGATCTACTCCAATAATTTTCTCAAGTTACATGATTAACAAGCTTGGGCTTAGCAGTAATATTCTGAGAAAATATTTTCTTGAAGCCTGAACAACTGGCTTTCCTTTTTAAAAACAGAACCAAAACCATGACACAATCACTTGGCAACATCTATTGACTACATTAGATGGATAAATTCCATATGTTGTGGAAGACCACCCTCAAGCAGACTGCTTATGACCATGGCTCCTAAATGGATAAGCGTTTGGCGAGAAGACATTGTGGACAACAATATTCAGAAGCATACCTTAAGTAATATTCTTAACTATATCATCATCTTATGAAATATTATAGTGTGGTGGCTGTTCTAGAAAATGCAGCAATATTGTAAACATAATTTTTAGAAAAGCTAGAGAAAGAGATGAATGGATGAAAATGACACCCTCACTATTTTAAATTTAATAGAAACCACACAGGAGTTACCATCCCCAAATCTTCTTTTTTATTTATGGTCAAGTAATTGCTGAAATATTTGAAACAGAGGCCACCATTGCACCACCATTCACTGACAAACCATTAGAGCATTGTGAACAACAAATTCAGAGAAAACTCTCTTTGGCACACAAATTCAGAGCATTGTGAACAACAGAAACAACTGAATGTCCTATCATGACATGGCAACGAACTAACAAAAATTGCGCGTTCTACCAGCACACCATTAGCACAAAATTTTCTCTAAACTTACTGGACACAAAAATTTTCTTCAGTGTGTCCAGTGCTTTTTTTCAGTGTGTCCAAATCTTGCAGGTACCAAGTACTCCAATGCACATGGAGTACTAATTATTCATGTTTGCTAGGCACTACTCCCACAATTTTTTGAACCTAATTTGACCTAAATTCGAGAGGGATTTGACCTAAACCTAGCAAAAGAGAGAAGAAGAGGGCATGGCCGGGAGGGAGGAGAGGAGGAAGAGAGGAGAAGAGAGGCAGAGGTGAAGGAAATATGCCCTAGAGGCAATAATAAAGTTATTATTTATTTCCTTATATCATGATAAATGTTTATTATTCATTCTAGAATTGTATTAACCGGAAACATAATACATGTGTGAATACATAGACAAACAGAGTGTCACTAGTATGCCTCTACTTGAGTAGCTCGTTAATCAAAGATGGTTATGTTTCCTAACCATGGACAAAGAGTTGTTATTTGATTAACGGGATCACATCATTAGTTGAATGATCTTATTGGCATGACCCATTCCATTAGCTTAGCACCCGATCGTTTAGTATGTTGCTATTGCTTCTTCATGACTTATACATGTTCCTATGACTATGAGATTATGCAACTCCCGTTTGCCGGAGGAACACTTTGTGTGCTACCAAACGTCACAACGTAATTGGGTGATTATAAAGGAGCTCTACAGGTGTCTCCAAATGTACATGTTGGGTTGGCGTATTTCGAGATTAGGATTTGTCACTCCGAATGTCGGAGAGGTATCTCTGGGCCCTCTCGGTAATGCACATCACTTAAGCCTTGCAAGCATTGCAACAAATGAGTTAGTTGCGGGATGATCATAGACATGAGTTGTCATTTGATTAACGGGATCACATCATTAGGAGAATGATGTGATTGACTTGACCCATTCCGTTAGCATAGCACTTGATCGTTTAGTTTGTTGCTATTGCTTTCTTCATGACTTATACATGTTCCTATAACTATGAGATTATGCAACTCCCGTTTACCGGAGGAACACTTTGTGTGCTACCAAACGTCACAACGTAACTGGGTGATTATAAAGGTGCTCTACAGGTGTCTCCGAAGGTACTTGTTGGGTTGGCGTGTTTCGAGATTAGGATTAGTCACTCCGATTGTCGGAGAGGTATCTCTGGGCCCTCTCGGTAATGCACATCACTTAAGCCTTGCAAGCATTGCAACTAATGAGTTAGTTGCAGGATGATGTATTACGGAACGAGTAAAGAGACTTGCCGGTAACGAGATTGAACTAGGTATTGAGATACCGAGGATCGAATCTCGGGCAAGTAACATACCGATGACAAAGGGAACAACGTATGTTGTTATGCGGTCTGACCGATAAAGATCTTCGTAGAATATGTGGGAGCCAATATGAGCATCCAGGTTCCGCTATTGGTTATTGACCGGAGATGTGTCTCGGTCATGTCTACATTGTTCTCGAACCCGTAGGGTCCGCACGCTTAAGGTTTCGATGACAGTTATAATATGAGTTTTGATGTACCGAAGGAGTTCGGAGTCCCGGATGAGATCGGGGACATGACGAGGAGTCTCGAAATGGTCAAGACATAAAGATCAATATATTGGACGACTATATTCGGACATCGGAAAGGTTCCGAGTAATTCGGGTATTTTTCGGAGTACCGGGGAGTTACGGGAATACGGGGGGAGAAGTATTGGGCCTTATTGGGCCATACGGGAAAGAGAGAGGGGCTGCCTAGGGCAGGCCGCGCGCCCCCCAAGGCCTAGTCCGAATTGGACTAGGGGGAGGGGCTGCGCCCCCTCCTCCTTCCCTTCTCCCTTCCCCTTCCTTGTCTCCTACTCCTACTACATGGAAGGACTCCTAGTTGGACTAGGAAAGGGGGAATCCTACTCCCGGTGGGAGTAGGACTCCCCTAGGGCGCGCCATAGAGAGGGCCGGCCCTTCCCTCCTCCACTCCTTTATATACGGGGGCAGGGGGCACCCCATGGACACACAAGTTGATCTTCGTGATCGTTCCTTAGCCGTGTGCGGTGCCCCCCTCCACCATATTCCACCTCGGTCATATTGTAGCAGTGCTTAGGCGAAGCCCTGCGACGGTTGAACATCAAGATCGTCACCACGCCGTCGTGCTGACGGAACTCCTTCCTGAAGCTTTGCTGGATCGGAACCCGGGGAGCATCATCGAGCTGAACGTGTGCCAAGAACTCGGAGGTACCGGAGTAACGGTGCTTGGATCGGTTGGACCGGGAAGACGTACGACTACTTCCTCTACGTTGCATCAACGCTTCCGCTTCGGTCTACGAGGGTACGTAGACAACACTCTCCCATCTCGTTGCTATGCATCACCATGATCTTGCGTGTGCGTAGGAATTTTTTTGAAATTACTACGTTCCCCAACAGTGGCATCCGAGCCTAGGTTTTTATGGTTTGATGTTATATGCACGAGTAGAACACAAGTGAGTTGTGGGCGATATAAGTCATACTGCTTACCAGCATGTCATACTTTGGTTCGGTGGTATTGTTGGATGAAGCGGCCCAGACCGACTTTACGCGTACGCCTACGCGAGACTGGTTCTACCGCCGTGCTTTGCACACAGGTGGCTGGCGGGTGTCAGTTTCTCCAACTTTAGTTGAACCAAGTGTGGCTACGCCCGGTCCTTGCGAAGGTTAAAACAGCACCAACTTGACAAACTATCATTGTGGTTTTTGATGCGTAGGTAAGAATGGTTCTTGCTAAGCCCGTAGTAGCCACGTAAAACTTGCAACAACAAAGTAGAGGACGTCTAACTTGTTTTTGCAGGGCATGTTGTGATGTGATATGGTCAAGACGTGATGAGATATAAGTTGTTGTATGAGATGATCATGTTTTGTTGAAGTTATCAGCAACTGGCAAAATCCTTATGGTTGTATCTCTATTGCATAAGATGCAAGCGTCCAATAATTGCTTTACTTTATCGCTATGCGATAGCAATAGTCGCAAGAGCAATTGTTGGCGAGACGACCACGTGACGACACATTGATATAGATCAAGATGATGGAGATCATGGTGTCATGCCGGTGACGATATAGATCATGACAGTACTTTGGAGATGGAGATCAAAGAAGCAAGATGATGATGGCCATATCATGTCACATATTTTGATTTCATATGATGTTTATCTTTTATACATCTTATTTTTTGCTTAGTTTGACGGTAGCATTTTAAGATGATCTCTCACTAATTATCAAGAAGTGTTCTCCCTGAGTATGCACCGTTGCAAAAGTTCTTTGTGCTGAGACACCACGTGATGATCAGGTGTGATAGGCTCTACGTTCAAATACAACGGGTGCAAAACAGTTGCACACGCGGAATACTCAGGTTATACTTGACGAGCCAAGCATATACAGATATGGCCTCGGAACACGGAGACGGAAAGGTCGAGCGTGAATCATATAGTAGATATGATCAACATAGTGATGTTCACCAATGAAACTGCTCCATCTCACATGCTGATCGGACATGGTTTAGTTGATTTGGATCACGTGATCACTTAGAGGACTAGAGGGATGTCTATCTAAGTGGGAGTTCTTAATTAATATGGTTAATTGAACTTAAATTTATCATGAACTTAGTCCTGGTAGTATTTTGCAAATTATGTTGTAGATCAATAGCTCGCGTTGTTGCTTCCCTGTGTTTATTTTGATATGTTCCTAGAGAAAATTGTGTTGAAAGATGTTAGTAGCAATGATGCGGATTGGATCCGTAATCTGAGGTTTATCCTCATTGCTGCACAGAAGAATTATGTCCTTGATGCACCGCTAGGTGACAGACCTATTGCAGGAGCAGATGCAGACGTTATGAACGTTTGGCTAGCTCAATATGATGACTACTTGATAGTTTAGTGCACCATGCTTAATGGCTTAAAATCAGGACTTCAAAGACGTTTTGAACGTCATGGACCATATGAGATGTTCCAGGAGTTGAAGTTAATATTTCAAGAAAATACCCGAGTTGAGAGATATGAAGTCTCCAACAAGTTCTATAGCTAAAAGATGGAGGAGAATCACTCAACTAGTGAGCATGTGCTCAGATTGTCTGGGTACTACAATCGCTTGAATCAAGTGGGAGTTAATCTTCCAGATAAGATAGTGATTGACAGAATTCTCTAGTCACCATCACCAAGTTAGTAGAACTTCGTGATGAACTATAATATGCAAGGGATAACGGAAACAACTCCCAAGCTCTTCGTGATGCTGAAATCAACGAAGGTAGAAATCAAGAAAAACATCAAGTGTTGATGGTTGACAAGACCACTAGTTTCAAGAAAAAGGGAAAAGGGAAGAAGGGGAACTTCAAGAAGAACGACAAGCAAGTTGCTACTCAAGTGAAGAAGCCCAAGTCTAATCCTAAGCCTGAGACTAAGTGCTTCTACTGCAAAGGGACTGGTCACCGGAAGCAGAACTGCCCCAAGTATTTGGCGGATAAGAAGGATGGCAAAGTGAACAAAAGTATATTTGATATACATGTTATTGATGTGTACTTTACTAGTGTTTATAGCAACCCCTCAGCATTTGATACTGGATCAGTTGCTAAGAGTAGTAACTCGAAACATGAGTTGCAGAATAAACAAGACTAGTTAAGGGTGAAGTGACGATGTGTGTTGGAAGTAGTTCCAAGATTGATATGATCATCATCGCACTCTCCCTATAATTTCGGGATTAGTGTTGAACCTAAATAAGTGTTATTTGGTGTTTGCGTTGAGCATGAATATGATTTGATCATGTTTATTGTAATACGGTTATTCATTTAAGTAAGATAATAAATTGTTGTTCTGTTTACATGAATAAAACCTTATATGGTTACACACCCAATGAAAATAGTTCGTTGGATCTCGATCGTAGTGATACACATAATCATAATATTGAAACCAAAAGATGCAAAGTTAATAATGATAGTGCAACTTATTTGTGGCAGTGCCGTTTAGGTCATATTGGTGTAAAGCGCATGAAGAAATTCCATGCTGATGGGCTTTTGGAATCACTTGATTATGAATCAGTTGATGCTTGCCAACCATGCCTCATGGGCAAGATGACTAAGACTCCGTTCTCCGGAATAATGGAGCGAACAACTGACTTATTGGAAATAATACATACTGATGTATGCGGTCCGATGAGTGTTAAGGCTCACGGCAAGTATCGTTATTTTCTGATCTTCACAGATGATTTGAGCAGATATGAGTATATCTACTTAATGAAACACAAGTCTGAAATATTTGAAAAGTTCAAAGAATTTCAGAGTGAAGTGGAGAATCATCATAACAAGAAAATAAAAGTTTCTACGATATGATCGCAGAGGTAAAATATTTGAGTTACGAGTTTGGCCTTCAGTTAAAACAATGTGAAATAGTTTCACTACTCACGCCACCTGGAACACCACAGCATAATGGTGTGTCCGAACGTCATAACTGTACTTTATTGGATATAGTGCAATCTATGATGTTTCTTACCGATTTACCACTATCGTTTTTGGGGTTATGCATTAAAGACAGCTGCATTCACGTTCAAAAGGGGCACCATCTAAGTCCGTTGAGACGACACAATCTGAACTATGGTTTGGCAAGAAACCAAAGTTGTCGTTTCTTAAAGTTTGGGGTTGTGATGCTTATATGAAAAAGTTTCATCCTGATAAGCTCAAACCCATATCGGAAAAATATGTCTTCATAGGATACCCAAAGGAGACTATTGGGTACACCTTCTATCACAGATCCGAAGGCAAGACATTCGTTGCTAAGAATGGATCATTTCTAGAGAAGGAGTTTCTCTCGAAAGAAGTGAGTGGGAGGAAAGTAGAACTTGTTGAGGTAACTATACCTGCTCCCTTATTGGAAAGTAGTTCATCACAGAATTCTGTTCTTGTGACTACTACACCAATTAGTGAGGAAGCTAATGATGATGATCATGTAACTTCAGATCAAGTTACTACCGAACCTCGTAGGTAAACCAGAGTGAGATCCGCACCAGAGTGGTACGGTAATCCTGTTGTAAAAATCATGCTACTAGATCATGATGAACCTACGAACTATGAAGAAGCGATGGTGAGCCCAGATTCCGCAAAATGGCTTGAAGCCATGAAATCTGAGATGGGATCCATGTATGAAAACAAAGTATGGACTTTGGTTGACTTGCCCGATGATCGGCAAGCAATTGAAAGTAAATGGATCTTCAAGAGGAAGACAGATGCTGATAGTAGTGTTACTATCTACAAAGCTAGAATTGTCGCAAAAGGTTTTCGACAAGTTCAAGGTGTTGACTATGATGAGAGTTTCTCACTCGTATCTATGCTTAAGTCTGTCCGAATCATGTTAGCAAGTGCCGCATTTTATGAAATCTGGCAAATGGATAAACAAAATTGCATTCCTTAATGGATTTATTAAAGAAGAGTTGTATGTGATCCAACAAGATGGTTTTGTCAATCCTAAAGGTGCTAACAAAAGATGCATGCTCCAGCGATCCATTTATGGACTGGTGCAAGCATCTCGGAGTTGGAATATACGCTTTGATAAGTTGATCAAAGCATATAGTTTTATACAGACTTGCGGTGAAGCCTGTATTTACAAGAAAGTGAGTGGGAGCACTACAACATTTCTGATAAGTATATGTGAATGACATATTGTTGATCGGAAATAATGTAGAATTATTCTGCAAAGCATAAAGGAGTGTTTGAAAGGAGTTTTTCAAAGAAAGACCTCGGTGAAGTTGCTTACATATTGAGTATCAAGATCTATAGAGATAGATCAAGACGCTTGATAAGTTTTTTCAATGAGTACATACCTTGACAAGATTTTGAAGTAGTTCAAAATGGAACAGTCAAAGAAAAAGTTTCTTACCTGTGTTACAAGGTGTGAAGTTGAGTAAGACTCAAAGCCCGACCATGGCAGAAGATAGAATGTCTTTCCCACGGTAGAATGTCTTTCCCGCGGGCTTACCACGGCCAACGGACTTTCCAGTTTGATTGGGGTTGTTGTTCTGGGGACACTCTCGGCTATAGTGACCCGGCTCTCCACACTTGAAGCATGTCACCACATTGGGGCGTGGAGCAGCATTAGCAGCGGGGCCACCATAGGGCTTGGGCGGTGCAAATTGCTGGTTGGGACGAGGCGCCTCAAAGGATGGCCTCGGGATGAACCTGGGTGGCAGTGCCATGCTTGGGATCCACACCCGGCGCTTCTGAGCTCCAGAGCCGGATAAAGAGCCAAAATCACGGGAGTGCTTGCGTGAAGCATCATAATCAGTCTGGCCTGTCTCAGCACTGATGGCTTTATTGACCAACTTCTGAAAGGAGGTGCACTCGTGCGGACGAAGATCGCGGCGAAGCTCGGGGCTAAGTCCCTTGCGGAACCTTGCCTACTTCTTAGCGTCAGTAGATACCTCTTCAGGGGCATAACGTGCCAGATTCCCAAATTCATGACTATAAGCATCCACAATCCGTCTTCCTTGGGTGAAGTTGCAGAACTCCTCCCTCTTGCGATCCATGAGACCTTCCGGAATGTGATGCTCACGGAAAGCCTCACCGAATTCAGCCCAAGTAGTGATTTGGCCGACCGGGCGCATAGCTTCGAAGTTTTCCCACCAAAGGCTAGCAGGGCCTTCGAGGTGATAGGCAGCATAAGTAACCTTGTCGGCTTCGGCTACGTTGGCAGACCGTAGCTTGTGGGTGATGCTGCGAAGCCAGTCATCCGCGTCGAGGGGCTCGACGGAATGGTTAAACTTTGGTGGGTACAACTTGATAAAGTCATTGATTGACACCAAGTCATTTCGCTGATGGCGTCCAGTGTTCTGCTCAATCTGCTCTAGCAGGCGGTTAGTCTCACGCTTGTTTCTTTCCGCCTCCAGCATCACTTCGGCCAGAGAAGGCGGGTGAGGCAGATTTTCACCCCTAGCTGCACTGGCTTCCCCCTGCTCGAGGCAGCAGGGTTGCTGCGGGTGTTGACCATCCTAGGAGAAAACAAGACAACGGTTTAGACAATGATGGCTCAAACTTAGCAAGGAAGTGCAAAATGTAATGGATAACACGGAATGCGGAGATGTTCATCCGTATGTCATGGTAATATAAAACTGCCATATATATACCAACGATCATACACATCATACATAGTTTAGTACAAGCCCAGGCTACAGTACAACTATGATGAAGGACGTTACATCTCATCGGAGGCATTCCAAGCTCCTATACATTATTTGTCTACACCTCCGGAATTGATTACACACAAAGTCATATTCCACAAGTCACACAGGACAGTGGAGATACAACTACTACAATACTAGTGATACTACTACTAACTCAGACAGCTCCGTAGTAGTCCTCATAGAAGTCACCTCCATATCCTGGAAGTTCAACGTGATCATCCGGGAACAGACGGTCCTGAGGAGCCTGTGGACCATAGGGCTAGGATGAGGTCTTGGACCAACAAACGGTGGCCTGCGGGGACCACGGGGTGGGGTGATGCCTCCCACATCACGCCAATCCACCATGTCTGGCAGAGCAGATCTCACAGGATACAGATCCCTTGTATCCATACATCCATCTTGCACCGCAGGTGCAAACCGAGTCAATGTGGCCCAATGATCAGCACGGGTATTGAAAAGCTCCAGCCTCAAGGCCCGATTCTCTCGGTCCTTATCTTCGAGCATCTCAGCAGTGGTACGAGTTAATGAGTCCTCCTGAGTGGAGTCAGCATAGATAGCCTGAAGATACCCTTGTGCTCCCGGAAGTGAAGCTGGCATGTAACGGAAGTCGGTGTTCCGAAGCAGGCCAGTCCGGACTCGCATGATGGTCATCATGGAATAGGCAGCATCCTGCACAGCCATCTCAACAGTAACCCCGAGTCCATAGGAACAGTGAAGGGGCTCGGTAGATCTAGGATAAGAGGGAAATATCCTGACGGTGCAGAAATATTGGCTTTGATTAAAGTCTCGGAATTGCTCTTCGACGGTGTATTCGGGATACCAACGGTAACCCGTCTCGATCATTACCCGGACTAACATAGCAGTATGACCGGGCACGTCGAGGCACCGGGTCAGGCGAACCACTTGGTTTTCAACACGGTTGGCCATCTGAAAGCACAACCACAATGCAAAGACATTAGAATTTCTAGGGAAAATTGGACAGCATAACAGCTGTAAATGCTCAGAAAAAGATTTGAGACATCCACAATAGTCTGCAATACCACTCAACAACATCATATTAAGGTTCTGATCCAATTAGCAACATACTAAAATAGTACAAACTGAACTAGGCTTGTATCAACAATCCTATAAGCTACTACGGATTAGTAACACGTGAACCTGATAAAAGAAGAGAGCCTAGTCCTTAACCCACGTTGAATGAGAAGAGAATGACTCAGATCAGAGGCATAGGGTAAAGGAGTAAAAGAGCCTTACGTTCCCTCCCACAATCAATTCCCCTACATATAACTAAAGCATTTCTAAACTCGACATCGACCAGTTTGGCTCAACGAACCTACAGGCAGTCCGGCTCTGATGCCAACGCTGTCAGGACCCCGATTCCAAGTCACATCGATCTAGCCGGTAACACTTCATATCACTTTGCGGCCTCACGCACGGTATCCCACTGGTGTCGCCTTACC
Organism: Triticum urartu; assembly: GCF_003073215.2. Classification (NCBI taxonomy): domain Eukaryota; kingdom Viridiplantae; phylum Streptophyta; class Magnoliopsida; order Poales; family Poaceae; genus Triticum; species Triticum urartu. The sequence continues at coordinate 715,447,193 of NC_053023.1, forward strand.
ATGGCCCGGGACCGTTTGCGTCTTTTGGCTCACGTATATGATAGTGTCGCTGGCATCCATATGACAGAGAACCCGGGCCGACATGGCTAGTCGTGAACCCAAAGCGGCACAGACCTATGGAGACAGGCATACATGAATCACATCGAGCATGTCGGTCATCAGCGAGTGATTCCGGGCTGTAGCACTGGGCTAACAGGACTCCGGGGAACCCGGGCTGTAGCAGGCTAGGCAGGACTCCGGATATCACCGCGTGACATTTCCCTGAAGGGACAGACATAGGAACGAAGTGAAACACATGCCGGCCAGTCAAGTGTCCTGAGCAGTAGTGCTGGGCTAGCAGGACTCCGGTGAACCGGGCTGTAGCGGACTACTATGGCTCGAGGAACACTAGACTACATTTCCCCATAAGAAAGGCTGCCAAGGATAAACAACTAGATTGTCGGATCCCACTCATACCAAGCATTTCAATCATACACATAATATGCCCGATATGAGTACATACAACATGGCATCACAACAAAACTCTACAACTCAAGTACTTTATTTAAAGGCTCCAGAGAGCCATACATAACATGTTCATACAGATAGGGGTCACATGACCCGACACTCAAGTCATACAATCATACAAGCACAAGCGGAAGCAACTAGTCTGAGTACAGACACTAGAAAGAAAGAAGACTTCTCGAAGCCTGTCTATCTACATAGGGCCCTCCATGGCCAGGTTCACCACCTGGGTGGCTAGTCACTCGTCGACGTCAAGGTCTACGTAGAACCCATCGGAGGGGGCGGCGTTGTCGTCTGAAAACAGTAATTAAGCAAACATGAGTACAAAGGTACTCAGCAAGTCTTACATCAGAACCTAATATACATGCTCATTCTCAAGAAGGTGGTGGGGTTATTGCAGCAAGCCAGCTTTGACTCTTGGCTAAGCTATCCTACGGAACTTCACTAGTAAAATAGTTTTCGCACACGAGTCCACTACTCACCAACACAATACTCCACCGTGGATCCTCCCTCGTCATCCTACGAGAGGGCCATCCTCGGTACTCACACTTATCTTGAGTCTTTTAGTAGTATCCATTAACTTGTCTATGAACTATATAGGCAACCAAGTAGTCCTTTACCGCGGACGCGGCTATTCGAATAGTTTTATACCCTGCAGGGGTGTACTTCTTCATACACGCTTTCACCACTTACCGCCGTTTACACGACATGTACTCAGCAACCTTCAAGCGGAAGCCCAGCAAGGGTGTCGGCCACGGCCTACCTAAACACTTAAGTCTCTAGTCCAGGTTTATCGCCTATCCAGGTTCCATCTGCAGGGAGTCCGGCCGAGGTTTCCACATACGGCCCCGAACGATGTGAACAGGGTTCCCGAGACACCAAACGGGTGACTCGGTACACCGTGCCACGGTGTATCTACCGCAACATAGCCCACCCCTAGGGTCAGCGCTACGCACGGCCGCCAACACATAACCTACAAACACCAGAAACTATTTGCAACTCCTGGACAGAGTACTAGGGTGATTAAGAAGCCGAGAGGGTCCATTGGTTTCGGGCCCAATGTACGGTAGTAACTGCATCTTAAATCACACATACAGATCTCAGTTCTTATGAACGGTCCCAATGAAACAACCCACCATGTACTCCTACATGGCCTCTCATCGATACCTTTACCAAAACATGTTCAACACATCCCTCACATTACCGACATAAGCATTTCACTCTAGCCCATCACCCAGATGAACCAGACCTGACACAACTCTAAGCATAGCAGGCATAGCAAGGTAGGAATCACATACATGGCTCAATCAACTCCTACACATGCTAGTGGGTTTCATCTAGTTACTGTGGCAATGACAGGTCATGCAGAGGATAAGGGTTCAACTACCGTAGCACACAGCAGTTTGAATCGCGTTGTCTTAATGTAGTAAACAAGAGCAGAAGCGAGAACATGGGTTTGTATCGGAATGATCAATGGGTTGCTTGCCTGATGGAGTGGTAGTGGGATACTGCCCTTCAGACGGATACTCGGGGTTATCCTCGGAGGCAGAACCTACCACGAAAGGCACACCGAGCATAATCAACACATGGCAATATGCAACAATATGATGCATGCTATGACATGGCAAGATGAAAGTGTCTTGGCCTAATGCAAGATAAAACAGAAGGGGATGAACTCATTTGAATCAAAGATTCAAATATTAGCTCATTAAACATGGCCTTATTAGTGCATTACCTTATTCTGCTTAAAAAGCAAGGTAAACTTGTTTTGTCATGCATGAAACCATTATAGATGGATAGATTGAATTTTTCTGATCATTTTTCATATATAAATCTTTGCATTTGGAGCTATGGTTGATTTTCTATGATTTTTAGAAGTTTTGACTATTTTCTGGAATTTCCTATTAAAGAATAAATCCAGAAATTGAATTAATGCATCAGCATGACATAGGCGTGACGTCAGCGGTCAACTGGGTCGGCCAGGTCAAACCTGACTGGTGGGCCCTCTCTGTCAGTGACACAACTAGTTAACAGGATTAGTTTAACACTAATTAACTGTCAGTGGGGCCTGGGCCCACATGTCAGTGACTGAACTAATTAAATTTAGTTAGAACTAATCCTAAACTAATTGGCAGACCGGCCCCACCTGTCATAGACTCAGGGGGGTCTACCTGGGCCCACACAGAGGTTAAACTGAGTCAAACTCGCCGGCGGCTTGACGCCGGCGACGTCAGACGCGGCGGAGGGGCTCGGGTTTGCGTTTTCGGCGACCAAAACGACAGCGGAGAGCAGCTATGTGACTCGGAGAGCCACATCGTTTGGTGGAGGAAGTGGGGCTCGGGGAGGCCGGAAACGACACCGGCGACGACCTTGGCGGTCGCCGGAGTTCGGGCGTGGATGAACCCGACGCTACAGGGAACGGCGAGGCGCGGGGAGTGGTGTGTTAGGCTCCTGGGAGTGCGTGAAGACGAAGGCGTGCTCGGATTCGAGCTTACGCGCCTGTGGCCACGGCGGCGACATGGCCGGCGGAGCCGAGCTCTCGGCCTTGATGGCAGAGGGGGTTGGAGGACGCGGACGAGCGCGGGGAGAGGGGCGGAGGAACGAGGGGCTCACAAGGAACTCGCGGAGCAGGCTAGTGAGCTCGGGGAGGACTTGAGGCCGGCGAATCGAACGACGGCATCCGGCGGCCGTAGACGGGGAAGAAGGTCACCACGTCGTCTTGGGGTCGTCCGAGCTTGCGCGGGTCGACGGAGAGGTCGAGGACGGCAGCGCGAAGCTAACGGGCACGTCAGGGAGGCGAGGGGGTGGCTCTAGTGGCAACTACGGCGAATGGCGGCGAGGATCGCGCTCAGCCATCGCGGGAGAGGGTGAGGGAGACGAGGGGGAGAGTGAGAGAGGAAGAGAGGGGGACGTGGGGGTCAGCGTGGCACCCCTGGACGTCTCCAGGGCGTCGGCAGAAGCAGGAGGTGGCCGGCGTGTGGTCGCGGGCGCCGGCCACGCGCTCCTCATCCACCTGGGGGGAGGAGGACGACTGGCAAGGCCAGTCGGCTGGGCCGAGCCAGGTGGGCTGGGCCAGCGTAGGTAAGGCCCACGTGGGCTTCCCTCTCTCTCTCTCTTTTTTGATTTGTTTTTCTTTTTCTATTTAACTGCAACTGTTGGGCTTTATTAAAAATACTAAAACGTTTCCAAAAATCCTGAAAATAATTGTGGGCTCTGTTTAGAATATTTCTAACAGCAAACACTTATTTCCAGAATTATTTGAGCATTTAAATTATTTTATAGCATTTAAATGCCCAAAATCAAATACTTATGAGTTAATTCAATGACCTTCTATTGACCTAGAAAAATGTGCACCAATTTTGCCAGGGGTTCTAACCCAAGACAAAGAAGGTGAACTTTTTAGAAGGGCATTTCAGGTTCATTGAAAATAATTTTAGTAAACCCTAGTTGTTTCTATGGGGTGTTGGGGTTTCTGCCTTCCCCATTTCAAATTTAAGAGGAATGTAAACATGATGCACACTCTAATGCTTGAACTAACTAGGGTGTGACAACTCACCCCCACTCAAAAGAATCTCGTCCCGAGATTTAGGATCCTCCGGGAAGAAGGTGGGGTGCTCGAGTCGAAGACGATCCTCCCTTTCCCAAGTGGCTTCTTTCTCGGAATGGTGTGACCATTGAACCTTAAGAAACTTGATATTATGACGTCGGGTGGTACACTCGGCTTGATCAAGGATACGAACGGGATATTCCCGATAGGAGAGGTTATCTTGTAGATCAAGCGTTTCGTGGTCCACTCCACGGATAGGATCCGCGAAGCAACGCCTGAGTTGTGAAACGTGGAAGACATCGTGAACTCTGGAAAGATGCGGAGGTAGTTCCAATTGGTAGGCAACTTCTCTTCGTTTGGCAAGAATGCGAAAGGGTCCAATGTAACGAGGAGCCAATTTGCCTTTGATACCGAAACGATGGGTTCCCTTTAACGGGGTAACCCGAAGGTAGGCCTTCTCGCCGACTTCATAAGTCATAGGCTTATGTTTACGATCATATTGACTCTTTTGATGATATTGGGCTGTTTTCAATTTCTCACGAATAACGCGAACCTGCTCTTCTGCTTCCTGAATCATATCCGGGCCAAAGAGTTGTCTTTCCCCGGTTTCTGACCAGTTAAGAGGCGTTCGACATTTTCGTCCATAGAGAACTTCGAAAGGAGCCTTGCCCAAGCTGGCTTGATAACTATTGTTATAAGCAAACTCCGCGAATGGAAGGCAATTCTCCCAACCCATTCCGAATGAGTTGACAGAGGCTCGGAGCATATCTTCCAGAATTTGATTAACTCGTTCTACTTGACCACTTGATTGAGGATGGAAGGCGGTGCTAAAGGAGAGACGAGTTCCCATAGCATTTTGGAAACTTTCCCAAAATCGAGAGGTGAAGAGGCTCCCACGGTCTGAGTTAATTTCCAATGGGACACCATGAAGAGACACTATCCGGGAGATGTATAAATCGGCTAGCTGGCTAGCGGTGATACTCTCACGAACAAGTAGAAAGTGGGCTACTTTGGAAAGTCGGTCGATCACGATGAAGATGGCATTATTCCCTCTCTTGGTCCTGGGAAACCCAGTGATGAAATCCATATTGATTTTATCCCATTTCCATTCAGGAATAGCCAAAGGTTGAAGGGTGCCAGCAGGCCGTTGATGCTCTGCTTTAACACGACGACAAACATCGCAATTAGCGATGTATTAAGCGATTTCTCTCTTCATCCTAGTTCACCAAAACCTCTGGCGTAGGTCTTGATACATTTTAGTACTACCGGGATGAATGGTGAGAGGGGATTCATGAGCTTCCTTAAGGATCAGCCACCTCAGATTTCATGCCTTTGGAACCACTAGGCGATTTCCAAAGTATACGACACCTTGATCATCAATGGAGAAACAATTCGCGACTCCTTTCTTAATGTTTCTCTTAATACGGGAGATTCCCGGATCTACCTTCTGTGCCTTGATGATCTGATCTGTAAGGGTAGGTTTCGCCACCAGGGTGGATAGGAATCCTCGAGGAACAATGTGAAGATTAAGCTTACGAAATTCCTCATGGAGAAGTGGTTGACTTTGTTGTAACATCAGGTTGTTACAATAGGACTTACGGCTTAGCACATCAGCCATGACATTGGCTTTGCCCGGGGTGTAAGCTATTCCTAAGTCATAATCCGAGATCAACTCGACCCAACGTCTTTGCCTGAGATTCAAATCTGGTTGGGTGAAGATATATTTCAAACTTTGGTGATCGGTGAAGATCTCGCAACGATTACCGAGAAGGTAATGTCGCCAGGTTTTAAGTGCATGGACTACAGCTGCAAGCTCTAGATCATGTGTGGGATAATTTTCCTCATGTGGGTGTAATTGCCGTGAAGCATAGGCGATTACCTGACGATCCTGCATGAGTATGCAACCTAGTCCTTGTCGCGAGGCGTCACAATAGATAATAAAGTTCTTGGAGAAATCTGGTGGTACCAGTACGGGAGCAGATGTCAGGCGTCTTTTCAGTTCCTGAAAGCTGAACTCGCACTGTGGAGTCCACTCGAACTTTTTATCTTTCTTGAGGAGTTCAGTTAGAGGTTTAGCAACCTTGGAGAAATTCTCGACGAAGCAGCGGCAATAGCTCGCTAAGCCAAGGAAGCTCCGAACTTGCTTGACCGTCTCAGGTGGAGTCCAATCAAGGACGGCTTGAACTCGCTCGGGATTGACAGCAATACCCTTGCCAGAGATTACATGGCCTAGATAGGTCACTTCTGGCAACCAAAATTCACACTTGGAGAATTTGGCGTAAAGGCGATGCTCTCGAAGTTTCATCAATACCAGCCTTAGATGTTCGGCATGTTCCTCTTCATTCTTGGAGTAGATGAGTATGTCATCGAGGTATACTACGACGAATTTATCCAAGTACTCCATGAAGATCGAGTTCATTAACCGAGAGAAGGTAGCTCGGGCATTGGTTAAACCGAAGGACATAACAGTGTACTCATATTGGCCATAACGAGTAACAAAGGCCGTTTTGGGAATGTCCCCATTTCTGATTTTGATTTGATGGTAGCCCAACCTCAAATCCATCTTGGAAAAGACTGAGGATCCAGCGAGCTAATCATACAGATCGTTGATCCTGGGAAGTGGGTATTTGTTCTTGATGGTGACCAAGTTGACAGATCGATAATCCACAACCATTCGATCCGTTCCATCCTTCTTCTTAACGAAGAGGATGGGGCAAGCCCAAGGAGAGGAACTAGGACGGATGAAACCCTTTTTCAAGGACTCATCGAGTTGGTTCTTAAGCTCGGCTAGTTCTAAAGGTGACATCTTGTAGGGTCTTCTAGAAATTGGAATGGTTCCTGGAACAAGGTCTATCACAAACTCGACATCCCTGTCAGGTGGAACACCTGGCAGTTCTTCTGGAAAGACATCCGGAAAGTCTCGGACTACCGGAACATCCTCAAGGTCTGGAAGGGGGTTGGCATTTAGGGAGTAAAGCTGGCGCTTGGCCACTCGAGTTAAGACATTGACTGTCTTGCCCGATGGGTGAGTAAGTTGAACGGTTCTAATGGCACAATCAATCTTAGCATAATGAGCTGACATCCAGTCCATACCCAAGATGATGTTTATGTCCGAGGACTTGAGAGCTATTAAGGATGCAAGGAAGACAAGTCTATTGACAAGAATTTCGTTCCCATGGCTTACTCTAGAAGTTTGCCATTTGGAACCTGGAGTTTGAATTACCATGGAAGTGGGCATGTCACAGAATGTCGTGTTATGCAATCGAGCATAGTTCTCGGATATGAATGAATGAGATGCTCCAGTATCGAAAAGAACAGATGCCGGATGGCAGTTAACAAGGAGCGTACCAAGGACGACGTTAGGATCCTCATGAGCCTCCTCGGCTGAAACATAGTTGACATGGCCACGTGCAGTGGTGGACGGCTTGGCGTAGAATGTCTTTCCCGCGGGCTTACCACGGCCAACGGACTTTCCAGTTTGATTGGGGTTGTTGTTCTGGGGACACTCTCGGCTATATTGACCCGGCTCTCCACACTTGAAGCATGTCACCACATTGGGGCGTGGAGCAGCATTAGCAGCGGGGCCACCATAGGGCTTGGGCGGTGCAAATTGCTGGTTGGGATGAGGCGCCTCAAAGGATGGCCTCGGGATGAACCTGGGTGGCAGTGCCATGCTTGGGATCCACACCCGACGCTTCTGAGCTCCAGAGCCGGATGAAGAGCCAAAATCACGGGAGTGCTTGCGTGAAGCGTCATAATCAGTCTGGCCTGTCTCAGCACTGATGGCTTTATTGACCAACTTCTGAAAGGAGGTGCACTCGTGCAGACGAAGATCGCGGCGAAGCTCAGGGCTAAGTCCCTTGCGGAACCTTGCCTGCTTCTTAGCGTCAGTAGATACCTCTTCAGGGGCATAACATGCCAGATTCCCAAATTCACGACTATAAGCATCCACAGTCAGTCTTCCTTGGGTGAAGTTGCAGAACTCCTCCCTCTTGCAATCCATGAGACCTTCCGGAATGTGATGCTCACGGAAAGCCTCACTGAATTCAGCCTAAGTAGTGATTTGGCCGACCGGGCGCATAGCTTCGAAGTTTTCCCACCAAAGGCTAGCAGGGCCTTCGAGGTGATAGGCAGCATAAGTAACCTTGTCGGCTTCGGCTACGTTGGCAGACCGTACCTTGTGGGTGATGCTGCGAAGCCAGTTATCCGCGTCGAGGGGCTCGACGGAATGGTTAAACTTTGGTGGGTACAACTTGATAAAGTCATTGATTGACACCAAGTCATTTCGCTGATAGCGTGCAGTGTTCTGCTCAATCCGCTCTAGTAGGCGGTTAGTCTCACGCTTGTTTCTTTCCGCCTCCAGCATCACTTCGGCCAGAGAAGGCGGGTGAGGCAGATTTTCACCGCCCTACCTCGCGCACTGGCTTTCCGTCTGGTCGTTACATGGGTGAGCAGCAGGTCTTGGGTGGCCCGGGGGTGATGGACCATCCTAGGTAGAAACCACGACCAACTTTCAGACCACATTCCGGGCACCTGCGCTTTCCCCCACCCCCTAGTGGCGAAGAACTATTATTTTTAATTGGGGGGGGGGGAGCAGCGGGGGCCACCCTTTGGGAGCCATGCTCCACCGGGCTTTCACTCCGTTTTCATATATGTAAGAGGAGGGGGGCATGCACTTATAGATTGCTTAATATTATTAGCTTTCCCGGGCGAAGGGCCGCCCCCCCCGTGTTTGCGGGGCAGAGTTTTACATTACTATGTTCCTGAAGAAGGAGTTTACTTTTTCTTTCTGACGCCCGCCTTCCAGGCTGAGGCTTCGTCCCCTGAGTTGTTGAACTCCCTCGGAAGAATTGATATACCACACAAAATACTGGATTCAACGGTCAGCGACAGGGCACCGCTGCCGCATACATTAATTACTTATCTAATACAAGTGTGGGTTAGCTATTACTAACTCGAGGTGTTCCCGTAGTTCTTTAGATTAGCACTTCATACCTTGATAGTATTTACACGGTATACCTTGGTGACACCATCGATCCTAGAAGGAACTGTGGTCCATTTTAGGGCTAGTGATTGGAGTTATGGACAACGAGAACGGTTGAGCCTCTGGGGACCGGGGGGGTGAGTGGGAAGGGTTGATGGCCTCCCAAGCATCACGGGCCAATCCACCATGGTCTGCCACGATCTCACGAGGATACAAACCCTTGTCTATCCAACATGCCATCTTTGCACCGGCAGGGTGCAAACACGAGTCCAAATCTGGGCGCCCATATGATGCAGGGCCAACGAGTATTGAAAACAGCTCCAGCTCAGGCCGACTTCTTTCAGTCCTTATCGTGGCCGCCTCGCAGCCATTCTCACTGCCTCCCCCCCTCAGCTATGGACCAGTCTACTATGGCGCTCCCCGTCCCTGGTGGAGTCGATCCGTATGTATAGCCTTGGAAGATGGCCCGTTCGGCTCCCGGAAGTCTAAGAAAGACTAAGCAGGTAAAGTCGGATAATGTCTGGGCTTGTCTCCTTCCAGCAGTGCCAGTATCCGCGCTGTACCGTCGGAACGATGCCCATGTTGTCGATCGGTGCAGAAAAACCCCGCCTCCGCACAGCCGTACATGTCTCAGACTAGGTAGACCCCGGTTCGGCCATCACGCGAACCAGTGAAGGACTCCGGGATAGAATCTAGATATTAATAGGGATCCCACACCCTCCCCTGACCCCGTGTTGTGATGAATTATTTGCGTCCTTTGATACACCCAGTCTCGCGACCCCTCCTGTCCCCCTCCTCGCGCAAGAGATCGCTCCTCTCCCCGCGAACCCATTGCCCACTCAGTGCCTACGACTCTCGCTGCCGGCGGTGGCGAGTTCCAGATTACCACCGGACTACATTTTTAGGTCCAATGCGTATGATATTCCAGGGCTACTTTTGTGCAAGTGTATCTGGCTGTTGTGTGAATTCTTACGTTGGTTTCACTCAAAAGACAATAAAAGCTGCCTCTCTGATTTAATGCACACCTCATCAATGTTCATATGCACCCCATCTGATTATTTCTAGGGAATAATTGTGTCTGGGCTTTATGGGCTAAATTAATCGCGGTGTGCATAGGATTGTCGGAGATATGAAGTGATTTGAGATCTATTCCGAGCGAGTAAGTCTTGCAAATAACGCAGACGGTTTCAACAACATCATATCCATTAGGTTTCTGATTCAATTAGGCCCCACACCTCTACTAAATCAAGAAAACTGAAACTAGGACTGTATCCACCAATCGATAGAGGCTACTGACGGTATTAGTAACATGTAGAAACTATAAAAGACTTAAGAGGCCTAGTCCTTAACCAAGATTGATGACGAGGAATGTATAATCAGAGGATTTGAGGTTAAAGGAAGTTAATAGCGCCTTACGTTCCTCCACAATTCAATTCCCCTAATATAACTATAAGCATTTTTCGAACTCGATCATCGACCAAGTTTGCTCAATACGACCTACAGGCAGGCCGGCTGCGGATGCGAACGCTGATTGTGGAACCTCGCGTCAGGACCCCGTTCCAAGTCACGAGGTCGATCAGCGTAACACTCATATCTTTGCGGTTGGGCTAGTCACGGGACGGGGGGGGTATTCCACTTTCCACGACGTCTTACCATGCGGGACCGTTCTGCGTCCTTTGGCTGGACGTCATATTATAGTGATCACTGGGCATCATCTATCGCAGAACCGGTGGGCGATTCATCGGGCTAGTCGATGACAAGCTGCACAGGACCTTTTGGGACTATGCGTAGCATGAATCACATTCCCATCGGCCACGTGGCGGAGTTCTCGCGAGTCGATCCGGCTTAGCAAGGGTGGTACAGGAGGCTCGGGAACCGGAGCTAATGAAACTACCGCAGCGTATCCAGGCAAGCTCCCGGCCCGATTCCTTCGTTGATCAACCAGATGACAATTTCCCCGAAGACAACTAAGTAACGAAAGTTCAGAACACTATGCGGTCGTGCTAAGGTTGTCCTGCGGTGGAGGCGGCGGTAGTGCTTGGAGGCTTGAGGATCGGTGTACCGGCGGTTGTAGCGGACTTACTTATGGCTGCAGGAACACTAGACTACAGATTCCCATAAAAAAGGCTACAAGGTCAAACAATATATGATGGTCGATCCACTCATACCAATGATTCATACACACATATAGGCCCGATCATGAGTATCCCAAACATGCATCACAACAAACTTACAATCAAGTCTTATTTACAAGGCTCCAGGGCATAAACATAGTTCATCAGATAGGTAGAGTCACATGACCGCACTTCAATACATAACAATCAACAACACAAGCGAAGAATAGTCTGAGTACAAGGCACTAGAACAGAAAAGAGACTTCTCGAATGCCCTGGTTCCTATCTACATAGCCTCCCTGCAGTTTCAGACCCCCTGGGTGCTTGTCACTCAGTACGCAGTCATTGTCTAACGTAAGAACCACATAAACGACGGGGGGGGCATCTGGTGGGTGTGCGTGTCTGATCAACTTATTTTTTTAATTATAGGCCAAGCATGGAGTTAACAGAAGGCCCCCCCACTCCCTCCACCTCTAGTCAAGCGCTTTACATCTAGATTTCCTTTGCGTTATACCATAGCTATACATGCTTACTCCAGTCAAGAAGGTGGTGGGGTTATTTGCAGCAAGCCAGCTTTTGACTCTTGGCTAAGACTATCCTACGAACATTCCCACTAGTAAAATAGTTTTCGCACACGAGTCCACTACTCACCAACACAATACTCCACCGGGGATCCTCCCTCGTCATCCTACGAGAGGGCCATCCTCGGTACTCACACTTATCTTGAGTCTTTTAGTAGTATCCATTAACTTGTCTATGAACTGTATAGGCAACCAAGTAGTCCTTTACCGCGGACGCGGCTATTCGAATAGTTTTATACCCTGCAGGGGTGTACTTCTTCATACACGCTTTCACCACTTACCGCCGTTTACACGACATGTACTCGGCAACCTTCAAGCGGAAGCCCAGCGAGGGTGTCGGCCACGGCCTACCTAAACACTTAAGTCTCTAGTCCAGGTTTATCGCCTATCCAGGTTCCATCCGCAGGGAGTCCGGCCGAGGTTTCCACATACTACGGCCCCGAACGATGTGAACAGGGTTCCCGAGACACCAAACGGGTGACTCGGTACACCGTGCCACGGTGTATAGGCCGCAACATAGCCCACCCCTAGGGTCACACACGACTACGGGTGGACTCAAGGCTACATCCGTGTCCACAGATGCTTATCTTACCGGTCCGACATCAGTCCGCGGCGTTTAGGGGCATGACGCTGCGCTCGCCAACGGCCCCATGCCAAACATAACCTACAAGCCACCAGAAACTATTTGCAATCTGGACAGAGGTCTAGGGTGTTAAGAAGCGAGAGGGTCCATTGGTTTCGAGCCCAATGTGGTAGTAACTGCATCTTAAATCACACATACAGATCTCAGTTCTTAAGGGGACCAATGAAACAACCCACCATGTACTCCTACATGGCCTCTCATCGATACCTTTACCAAAATGTTCAACACATCCCTCACATTACCGACATAAGCATTTCACTCTAGCCCATCACCTAGATGAACCAGACCTGACACAACTCTAAGCATAGCAGGCATAGCAAGGTAGGAATCACATACATGGCTCAATCAACTCCTACACATGCTAGTGGGTTTCATCTAGTTACTGTGGCAATGACAGGTCATGCGAGGATAAGGGTTCAACTACCGTAGCACACAGCAGTTTGAATCGCGTTGTCTTAATGCAGTAAACAAGAGCAGAAGCGAGAACATGGGTTTGTATCAGAATGATCAATGGGTTGCTTGCCTGTTGTAGTGGTAGTAGGGTACTGCCCTTCAGACGGATACTCGGGGTTATCCTCGGAGGCAGAACCTACCACGAAAGACACACCGAACATAATCAACACATGGCAATATGCAACAATATGATGCATGCTATGACATGGCAAGATGAAAGTGTCTTGGCCTAATGCAAGCTAAAACAGAAGGGGATGAACTCATTTGAATCAAAGATTCAAATATTAGCTCATTAAACATGGCCTTATTAGTGCATTACCTTATTCTGCTTAAACAGCAAGGTTAACTTGTTTTGTCATGCATGAAACCATTACAGATGGATAGATTGAATTTTTCTGATCATTTTTCATATATAAATCTTTGCATTTGGAGCTATGGTTGATTTTCTATGATTTTTAGAAGTTTTGACTATTTTCTGGAATTTCCTATTAAAGAATAAATCCAGTAATTGAATTAATGCGTCAGCATGACATAGGTGTGACGTCAGCGGTCAACTGGGTCGGCCAGGTCAAACCTGACTGGTGGGCCCTCTCTGTCAGTGTCACAACTAAGTTAACAGATAGATTAACACTAATTAGCTGTCAGTGGGGCCTGGGCCCACATGTCAGTGACTGAACTAATTAAATTTAGTTAAAACTAATCCTAAACTAATTAGCAGACCGGCCCCACCTGTCATAGACTCAGGGGGGGTCTACCTGGGCCCACACAGGGGTCAAACTGAGTCAAACTCGCCGGCGTTTAGCCGCCGGCGACCAGACGCGGCGGAGGGCTGCGGGTTTCGTGCTCGGCGACCAAAACGACGGCGGAGAGCAGCTCTACGGCATTGGGAGCAAGACACATGTAGTTGGTGGGCAGTAGTGGTGGACTAGGGTGGCTGGAAATGAGTCGCCGGCGACAGTTTCGACAGCCACTGCGGTCGTCGGACCTTAGGCGGCCGCGTTGAATGAAATCAACTCGTCCTTAGGATGGACACCGGCATCGCTGCTGCAATTGTAGTTTCTAGTGTGGTTCAGTGTTGCGGCATATAGGTCGCTGGGAGCGGCTGGTGCGCGTTTTGCACTTTTCGGCGGCTGATTCAAAAAAGACTACCATTGTTTGGGAAGATCGAAGTCGGTTACTTCAAGGCATCGGCATTTTCGAGTCTTACCGCTTTCGGGCCACAACCGGCCCGGCCGGACATGGCCGCGTGATGCCGTGCCTTCGCCTCAGTGCAGAGGGGGCTTGGGGACTGCGGCGCGGGGGAAGCGGCGGGTTAGGAACGAGGGGCTCACAAGAACTCAGGGCGGCAGCAGAGCGGTGAGCTCGGAGGATTGAGGCCGGCGCGATACAACCTGCTCTATAAACTGATAAAGCGGTGGATCGAAACGACCGGCATCACGGCTGGCCGTAGACAGGGAGGCAACTGGTTCACCTAGTGTTCTTGGCAGTTTCTTTCCGAGCTTGCGCGCACATCCGACGGAGCCAGAGGAGATCAAGAAAGAAACCCAAAAAAATTCCCAAGAGGACTCGGCATCGCCGGAGGCACACAGCGGCAAACGTCAGTATGCGCGTTTTGCGCGTATATGCTCTGGCGGCGGTTGGCAACTACGGAACCGGCGCAGAGGATCCGTCGGCCAGTATCGCAGGAGACGTGTGAGGAGACGAAGGGAGAGTAGAGGGAAGAGAGGGGGACGTGGGGGTCGGCGTGGCATCCCTGGACGTCTCCAGGGCGTTGGCAGAAGCAGGAGGTGGCCGGCGTGTGGCCGCGGGCGCCGGCCACGCGCTCCTCGTCCTTCTGGCGGGAGGAGGACGACGACTGGCAAGGGCCAGTCGGCTGGGCCGAGCCAGGTGGGCTGGGCCAGCACAGGTAAGGCCCAGGTGGGCTTCCCTCTCTCTCTCTTTTTTTGATTTGTTTTTCTGTTTTTCTATTTAACTGCAACTGTTGGGCTTTATTAAAAATACTAAAACGTTTCCAAAAATCCTGAAAATAATTGTGGGCTCTGTTTAGAATATTTCCAACAGCAAACATTTATTTCCAGAATTATTTGAGCATTTAAATTATTTTATAGCATTTAAATGCCCAAAATCAAATACTTATGATTTAATTCAATGACCTTCTGTTGACCTAGAAAATTGTGCACCAATTTTGCCAGAGGTTTTAACCCAAGACAAAGAGGGTGAACTTTTTAGAAGGGCATTTCAGGTTCATTGAAAATAATTTTAGTAAACCCTAGTTGTTTCCAGGGGGGTGTTGGGGGTTTCTGCCTTCCCCATTTCAAATTTAAGAGAAATTTAAACATGATGCACACTCTAATGCTTGAACTAACTAGGGTGTACTGTGGAAATATCAACTTGATATCTAACTAAATCTAGCTCAAAGTTTTACAATACTGTTATATGCTTGGAAATATATGCGGGTGGCTCGTCACGCGGCGCTGGTGGACTGGGCGGGGTGGGGAGGTGCTCGTCGGCGGCCGTGGAGCGGGGGCGGGTGCGGGGGGTGCTCGTTGGCGACGGTGGAGTGGGGGAGGGTGCAGGGGGTGCTCGTCGACGGCGGTGGAGCGGGGGAGGGTGCACCACACATACATGCGTCATTAGTAGTTTTGCAAAAAAGTATTAAAAATAATTTTTATACTAATCGCGCACCGTGGCACAATGCGCCATTACTAGTTTGAACTACTAATGGCGCACTATGCGACGATGCGCCGTTAGTAGTTTTGCAAAAAAGTAAAAAAGAGAATACAGTAGTGGCGCACTCAACGTTTGGTGCGCCATTAGTAGTTCTAACTACTAATGACGCACTTTGCCCGGATGCGCCATTAGTATGTTTGAAAAAATGAAAAAAAAAACATTTTGTTACTAGTGGCGCACCTTGTGCCTGGTGCGCCATTAGTGTCTTACACACTAATGGTGTATCTTCACGTGGTGCGCCATTAGTAAATAGTAGTGGCGCACCACTTCTCTGGTGCGCCATTAGTGTCAATTTCATTTTTAGCCCTTTTCCTAGTAGTGATTTGAAAAGTTCAAAGAATTTCAGAGTGAAGTGGAGAATCATCGTAACAAAAATAAAAGTTTCTAAGATATGATCGCAGAAGTAAAATATTTGAGTTACGAGTTTGGCCTTCAGTTAAAATAATGTGAAATAGTTTCACTACTCACACCACCTGGAACACCACAGTGTAATGGTGTGTCCGAACATCGTAACCGTACTTTATTAGATATGGTGCGATCTATGACGTCTCTTACTGATTTACCGCTATCATTTTGGGGTTATGCATTAGAGACAGCTACATTCACGTTAAATAGGGCACCATCTAAATCCGTTGAGACGACACCGTATGAACTATGGTTTGGCAAGAAACCTAAACTATCGTTTCTTAAAGTTTGAGGTTGCAATGCTTATGTGAAAAAATTTCAACCTGATAAGCTTAAACCCAAATCGGAGAAGTGTGTTTTCATAGGATACCCAAAAGAAAATGTTGGGTACACCTTCTATCACAGATCCGAAGGCAAGATATCCGTTGCTGAGAATGGATCCTTTCTAGAGAAGGAGTTTCTCTCGAAAGAAGTGAGTGAGAGGAAAGTAGAACTTGATGAGGTAACTGTACCTGCTCCCTTATTGGAAAGTAGTTCATCACAGAAATCTATTCCTGTGACTACTACACCAATTAGTGAGGAAGCTAATGATGATGATCATGTAACTTCAGATCAAGTTACTACCGAACCTCGTAGGTAAAACAGAGTGATATCCACACCAGAGTGGTACGGTAATCCTGTTCTAGAGGTCATGTTACTTGACCATGACGAGCCTACAAACTATGAGGAAGCGATGATGAGCCCAGATTCCGTGAAATGGCTTGAGGCCATGAAATCTGAGATGAGATCCATGTATGAGAACAAAGTATGGACTTTGATTGACTTGCCCAATGATCGGCGAGCCATTGAGATGGATCTTCAAGAGGAAGACGGACGCTGATAGTAGTGTTACTATCTACAAAGCTAGAATTGTCGCAAAAAGGTTTTCGACAAGTTCAAGGTGTTGACTACGGTGAGAGTTTCTCACTCGTATCTATGCTTAAGTCTGTCCGAATCATGTTACCAATTGCCGCATTTTATGAAATCTTGCAAATGGATAAACAAAAATGCATTCCTTAATGTATTTATTAAAGAAAAGTTGTATATGATGCAACCAGAAGGTTTTGTCAAATCCTAAAGGTACTAACAAAATATGCAAGCTCCAGCGATCCATCTATGGACTGGTGCAAGCATCTCGGAGTTGGAATGTACGCTTCGATAAGTTGATCGAAGCATATATTTTTATACAGACTTGCGGTGAAGCCTGTATTTATAAGAAAGTGAGTGGGAGCACTACAGTATTTCTGATAAGTATATGTATGACATATTGTTGATCGGAGATGATGTAGAATTATTCTGCAAAGCATAAAGGAATGTTTGAAAGGAGTTTTTTCAAAGAAAGACCTCGGTGAAGCTGCTTACATATTGAGCATCAAGATCTATAGAGATAGATCAAGACGCTTGATAAGTTTTTCAATTAGTACATACCTTGACAAGATTTTGAAGTAGTTCAAAATGGAACAGTCAAAGAAGGAGTTCTTACCTGTGTTACAAGGTGTGAAGTTGAGTAAGACTCAAAACCCGACCACGGCAGAAGATAGAGAGAGAATGAAAGTCATTCCCTATGCCTCAGCCATAGGTTCTATAAAGTATGACATGTTGTGTACCAGACCTATTGTATACCCTGCCCTGAGTTTGGCAAAGGAGTACAATAGTGATCTAGGAGTAGATCACTGGACATTGGTCAAAAATTATCCTTAGTGGAATAAGGATATGTTTCTCGATTATGGAAATGAGAAAAGGTTCGTCGTAAAGGGTTACGTCTATGCAAATTTTGACACTGATCCAGATGACTCTAAATCTCAATCTGGATACATATTGAAAGTGGGAGCAATTAGCTAGAGTAGCTCTGTGCAGAGCATTGTTGACATAGAAATTTGCAAAATACTTATGGATTTGAATGTGGCAGACCCGTTGACTAAACTTCTCTCACAAGCAAAACATGATCACACCTCAGTACTCTTTCGGTGTTAATCACATAGCGATGTGAACTAGATTATTGACTCTAGTAAACCCTTTGGGTGTTGGTCACATGTCGATGTGAACTATGGGTGTTAATCACATGGTGATGTGAACTATTGGTATTAAATCACATGGCAATGTGAACTAGATTATTGACTCTAGTGCAAGTGGGAGACTGAAGGAAATATGCCCTAGAGGCAATAATAAAGTTATTATTTATTTCCTTATATCATGATAAATGTTTATTATTCATGCTAGAATTGTATTAACCGGAAACATAATACATGTGTGAATACATAGACAAACAGAGTGTCACTAGTATGCCTCTACTTGACTAGCTCGTTGATCAAAGATGGTTATGTTTTCTAACCATAGACATGAGTTGTCATTTGATTAACGGGATCA
>NC_053023.1:715466559-715497651 GCF_003073215.2 Triticum urartu
TGTCCCTAGTGAGCCTCTAGTTGACTAGCTCGTTGATCAACAGATAGTCATGGTTTCCTGGCTATGGACATGGGGATGTCATTGATAACGGGATCACATCATTAGGAGAATGATGTGATGGACAAGACCCAAACCTAAGCATAGCACAAAGATCGTGTAGTTCGTTTGCTGTAGCTTTTCTGGATGTCAAGTATCATTTCCTTAGACCATGAGATTGTGCAACTCCCGGATACCGTAGGAGTACCTTGGGTGTGCCAAACGTCACAACGTAACTGGGTGACTATAAAGGTACATTACAGGTATCTCCGGAAGTGTCTGTTGGGTTGGCACGAATCGAGACTGGGATTTGTCACTCCGTATGACGGAGAGGTATCTCTGGGCCCACTCGGTAATGCATCATCATAATGAGCTCAATGTGATCAAGTGGTTGATCACAGGATCATGCATTACGGTACGAGTAAAATGACTTGCCGGTAACGAGACTGAACAAGGTATTGGGATACCGACGATCGGGTCTCGGGCAAGTAATGTACCGATTGACAAAGGGAATTGAGTACGGGATTAATTAGGTCCTCGACATCGTGGTTCATCCGATGAGATCATCGAGGAGCATGTGGGAGCCAACATGGGTATCCAGATCCCGCTGTTGGTTATTGACCAGAGAGTCGTCTCGGTCATGTCTGCTTGTCTCCCGAACCCGTAGGGTCTACACACTTATGGTTCGGTGACGCTAGGGTTGTATAGATATGAGTATGCAGTAATCCGAAAGTTGTTCGGAGTCCCGGATGAGATCCTGGACGTCATGAGGAGTTCCGGAATTGTCCGGAGGTGAAGAATTATATATAGGAAGTGTAGTTTCGGCCATCGGGAAAGTTTCGGGGTCACCGGTATTGTACCGGGACCACCGGATGGGTCCAGGGGTCCACCGGGTGGGGCCACCCATCCCGGAGGGCCCCATGGGCTGAAGTGGGGAGGGGAACCAGCCCATAGTGGGCTGGTGCGCCCCCCCTTGGGCCCCCATGCGCCTAGGGTTGGGGAACCCTAGGGGAGGGGGCGCCTCCACTTGCCTTGGGGGGGTACTCCACCCCTTGGCCGCCGCCCCCCTAGGAGATCCCATCTCCTAGGGCTGGCGCACCCCCTAGGGGGCCTATATAAAGGGGGGAGGGAGGGCAGCCATACCTCAAGCCTTGGCGCCTCCCTCTCCCCTGCTACACCTCTCCCTCTCGCAGAAGCTCGGCGAAGCCCTGCTGCGATCACTGCTGCATCCACCACCACGCCGTCGTGCTGCTGGATCTTCATCAACCTCTCCTTCCCCCTTGCTGGATCAAGAAGGAGTAGACGTCATCCGCTTCGTACGTGTGTTGAACATGGAGGTGCCGTCCGTTTGGCACTTGGTCATCGATGATTTGGATCACGGCGAGTACGACTCCATCATCCCCGTTCTCTTGAACGCTTCCGCTCGCGATCTACAAGGGTATGTAGATGCACTCTCCTCTCGTTGCTAGTTGACTCCATAGATTGATCTTGGTGAAATGTAGGAATTTTTTTTTGTTTTCTGCAATGTTCCCCAACAGTTACAACACTCCACCACTATGAGAGGATCTCGTCCCGAGATCTAGAATGGCACCGGAGGGACAACGGAAGAGAAAGCGGAGATGTAAAACTAAGTTGCTCCTTTGACAAACGAGTGAAACCACGAACCTTGAAGAGGTTAAGCCATTCCGAGAAAAGAATACAACGGATATAAATGAAGTTGAAGACACTCTGTTAACAAAGAGGAACAAGGAAGAACAACTTTGAGCAGCACTCCGATTGAAAAAAGATGCAAGAAAACATAAGTAGAAAGAACTTTAAAAGGGGCACGACACTCTGGTTAAACGGATAAGCAAGGAAAAGAACATAATCTTTGACAAAACAAGATGATAGGTTTAAAAGAGCAACATGACAATGCGTCTGGAAGAGAGAAATAGAAGATAGATCATTTAGATAAAAGAATGGAGAAGAAAATGCCAAGTTCTGTCACAAAAGAGCTTGAAAAGGCATCCTCAGGAGAAAAGTCGAATGGAGTTGTTGGAACACCAGCAACGAAAAGAAATAAGCTTGTTGTGGTTTATGGAAAACATCTCGAGATTCTTGAGGTGAATTTCTGCCACCAAAGGAAACGATAGATTGGATTGATAAGAACAAAGAGACGAGAAACTAATTCACCGGGAGGATAAAAGAAGAACTTGGATCATTTATAAGCACCATAATAGTAACAATCCTTAGGGAAGGCTTTAGGTGAAATAGAACCCAAGATAACTCCAATGAAGAGATCGATGGGTTTAAAATACCTCATTCTTGGTAACTTCTGAATCATGAAACATGAACTCTAATTATCAAGAATGACATAATACCACCTCCAATGATACGGAAGAAAGAATTGCCCTCCAGATAGCAAGATGAAGAATGCGTGAGCTCCTTAGAAAAGAGTCTCAATGAACACTTTGAGAATGAATTAAATCCTTGATGAATCACCATGTCAAGCCTCCATGAAGAACTCCGGTAACAAAGGAATGAAAAGAAAGAGAAATTGAAAACACAAGGTGAATCCTTGCAATGATTTAGAAGGATCTCTGTGATAATTAGAGCTTGGAACCACGGAAAAGAAAGATAAAGCATCTCGAACCGAGAATGTGATATGATGAACCACTCCGGAATCAGAAATTGAATTTAGTCGATGAAACAAAAATAAGAATTACATTATGCTTATCCTTCACCAATTTAATTGATGAGAAGCAACAGATTTGGCATACTACTTATTCTCGTGGAAAGGATTAAGATAGATATAGTGCCAACTTGAGAAGGTCTTCGACGAACCACCGGTAGGATTGAAACCACGAATGAATTGATAAGGAAGAGAAATCTTGAACGAACCACCGTAAGAATTAAGAATTAATGAAGAGAAGATAAAGAAAACATCGGGACGAATTATAAAATGAACAAAGATGCTTGAGAGGATTTAGATACATGAGAACGAAGAGATCACGAGCCGATTAAAGAATCCTTGAACGATGCGCCGGTAAGATTGGAGAATGATAACTGGAAGTTGAGAATGAATAACCTGAAATGATGGACTCTGGATAATCAAACTGAGAAGACTCTTGAATTGCTCCAGATAGGTGAAAAGAATTCTCACTATCAAAAACAGTTATGAGAGGATGACAACAAGCTAGAGCCATGAATCTTGAAGAGAATGGAGCAAGATTTAAGAGACACTCTTCTTCGGTCTTCAAAATCTGAGAATGATGATGAGAAACACCACCATGAATTGTTGAGGCACTCCGGAATAGAAATTAGAAAGGTTGAACCAACAATGAAAAGAATTTGACAGATCTTGGAGAAACACATCTGACTGATGATAAATCATTCTTATGTCAAACTTTGAGATGAATTTGACAAGCTCTGGGAGAAATAAGAAGAGTCAGGTAAGATCCTGGGAAAAGACCTGTGGGTTAGGGCCCACTCAAGAGAAAAACACCGTTGAAAAGATTTGAAGAGAGAGAGATAGCACCAGTTGAATTAAAAGGCTTGAATGAGAAAACATCCTCGAAAGATCTTGAACGAATGTAGAGTGGAAACACGAATCTTCTGAGATTTCTTCAGCACTTCGGAACAAATGTATAGCGAGAAGTGAATTATTATGAGGTGCACCGGCATAAGAAAAGCATTGAAACGAGAAAAAGATATGATCGACAAAGCTTGAATTGAATCCACCGGAGAAGAAAAAGAGCAAATAATGATGAACTTGAGGCTCCGTTAGTATCTTCATGAGAATCACCGGATAAGAACATTGAAGGAAAAGAATGGAGAGCCTTCACATCAATAAAATGGTACTTGATTGAGATATATGAGTCCTCGGAGAAAAAACAAGGGAGGGAGGGTGGGAAAAAACAAAGGCAACTTGGAGACGGATGAAACAAACACCGTTGAGAAGAACTGATACTTGATCTTGCGGATGTTGCAATGATCAGATCCACTTGAAGAGAAGCACACCGGTTAAAAGGGTTGACATGACAAACTCGGTGATTGAGAAGGATTAGTGTTCTCATCGGGGTATGAGAACACCATTTGGAGAAGGTATGGAATCAACATTTGACTTTGAAACAACTCTAATACCACAACTCAAAACAAAACAAAGATTGACTTGCAAAATAAGCCGGAACAAACATATGATAGAGATTTCGTCCGAAGTTTTCGTGGTGGGGCCTACACGGGCTCGATCGTACAGCACCATCATCTACAAGGCAGTGCACATGACATACGAAGCGTCCCCGAGTCGGCATAGCCAAGGACTCTTTAAGACACAACGAGACCACTGTAAAACCAACCGTGAATAGGCGGACCACTAGACGTCGAACCCCAATTTCAAATCATACATCTGTCGGAAAGGTATCCTAAGAGCTACTTGAATTCCCACTTATAAACTCCCGAAACTTTCCAGTTATGCAATCAGGTGTTGGGGATACAGGGGAAGCATAATATCTCACCCAAACTAACAAATCCTACATCTAGCTGTATCCATCCTTCAACACATAACCAAGAAACCTTCGGAAATCGTCTACCCCAACCTTCGAAAATCATCCGTTATATGAGTTATGGCAATACTCCCGAACTCCCGCCCCAGTACTGGGTGGCGTCGAGGTTATCTCACCAACAACTGCATAAAAGAGATTTTCGATGTCGGCGAAACTAAACTCAGGTATTCCAGAACTTCAACGATAAAATTGTGACAACAACACCTCGGAGCTCAACTCCCCGGGACACTGCCACAACCCCTAAATGACAGGAGGCCCCAAGAACAATGTTCTCGTCACAAAACCATCGGAACGATTCCAAGATACCCGCGTGATCCAAAAAAATTTAGTGAAATTTGAGAAGAGAAGAGTCAAAACTCTACGTCAGGATGCCTTACCAGAGCGATGAAGGGACTGGGGAGTAAAAAGAATTCCTAAACTCTCCGATATATAATTCCTAAATGACTCAAAACATTTTTCTAGACTCAACAATGTCCGCTAATTCGATCAAGCAGTGGGGGCTCCTAAGGTCGGGAAAGGCTCTGATACCAACTTGTAACGCCCTCGATGCAGCTATATCTCCTACGTGTCGAAGCATGACTTAGAGGCATAACCGCATTGAAATCAATGTCGCAAGTAAGGTAATCTTCACACAACCCATGTAATACATAAGGGAAAGAGATACATAGTTGGCTTACAATCGCCACTTCACACAATTACATGAATAAAGCATTACAACATCCAAATACAATCAAGGTCCGACTATGGAACCAAAATAAAAGAAGAACCCCAAATGCGACAAGGTCCCCTATCGACCCCAACTGGGCTCCACTACTGATCAACTAGAACGAAACAACACAAAGGACAAGATCTTCATTGAGCTCCTCCCGAGCTTGGTTGCGTCATCTGCACGGACTCATCGGCACCTGCAAACTGGTTTTGGAAGTATCTGTGAGTCACGAGGACTCAGCAATCTCACACCGTCGCGATCAAGACTATTTAAGCTCATAGGTAAGGGTAAAAGGTATGAGGTGGAGCTGCAGCAAGCGACTAGCATATATGGTGGCTAACATACGCAAATGAGAGTGAGAAGAGAAGGCAAAAGCACGGTCGAACAACTATGATCAAGAAGTGATCCTAGAACAACCTACGTCAAACATAACTCCAACACCGTGTTCACTTTCCGGACTCCGCCGGAAAGAGACCATCACGATTACACACGCGGTTGATGTATTTTAATTAAGGTCAACTTCAGGTTTTCTACAACCGGACATTAACAAATTCCCATATGCCCATAACCGCGGGCACGGCTTTCGAAAGTTCAAATCCCTGCAGGGGGTGTCCCAGCTTAGCCCATCACAAGCTCTCACGGTCAACGAAGGATATTCCTTCTAGCAGGAAGACCCGATCAGACTCGGAATCCCGGTTACAAGACATTTCGACAATGGTAAAACAAGACCAGCAAAGCCGCCCGATGCGCCGACAAATCCCGATAGGAGCTGCACATATCTCGTTCTCAGGGCACACCAGATAGGTCAAGCTACGAGTAAAACCAACCCTCGGGTTGCCCCGAGGTGGCCCCGCAGGCTGCCCGTTTCGAACCAACACTCAGAGGAGCACTGGCCCGGGGGGTTTAAAATAAAGATGACCCTCGGGCTCGCGAAAACCCAAGGGAAGGTTATAGGTTGTTAGTGCAAATGGTAAAACCAAGGTAGGGCCTTGCTGGAGGAGTTTTATTCAAGGCAAACTGTCAAGGGGTTCCCATTATTACCCAACCGCGTAAGGAAACGCAAAATCCGGGAACATAACACCGATATGACGGAAACTAGGGCGGCAAGAGTGGAACAAAACACCAGGCATAAGGCCGAGCCTTCCACCCTTTACCAAGTATATAGATGCATTAATTAAATAAGATATATCATGATATCCCAACAAGTAAACATGTTCCAACAAGGAATAACATCTCCATGTTCCAACAAGGAACAAACTTCAATCTTCACCTGCAACTAACAACGCTATAAGAGGGGCTGAGCAAAGCGGTAACATAGCCAAACAACGGTTTGCTAGGACAAGGTGGGTTAGAGGCTTGGTTCAATAATATGGGAGGCATGGTAAGCAAGTGGTAGGTATCGCAGCATAGGCATAGCAAAAGAGCGAGCAACTAGCAAGCAAAGATAAAAGTGATTTCGAGGGTATGGTCATCTTGCCTGAAATCCCACAAGGAAGAAGAACGAGTCCATGAAGAAGACAAACGGACGTAGACGAATGGGTACTCACAAACGCGACGTTACCGGAACCAACCCGAAGAAGCAACACCGGAAAGAAGCACACAACATAGTAAACAACCACCACATGAACATGGTATGATATGTGGGATGCGGTATGCGATGCATATGCATCATTTGCAAAGGAATGATTGAACCTGGCCTCAACTTGGAAATCCAAGAGTGCCACTGGAAAGATGAGGTGATTTCGGTTGAAATCGATATAAAGATCGCCGGAATCGGATGCACGGTTGGGAAATGGCAAGCAAAACAAATATGGCACCGGTCTGCGATAAACATCAAGTAGCCATCTAAATGCATCAAGATAAGTATGCTACAGCACTCAAACAAGACAACAAAATACATGGCAGGGATCCACTCATGATGCTTGACAAAAGATGAACATTGAGCTACGGCCAATTCATCATTAACAGGTTCAAACAAGCATGGAAAAAATGCAAACGATAATAGGTTTCAGACTTAGTGAAATTAACACTAGTCTGGAATTTCAGATCAGGTAGCACTCTTTGGAGCATGAAAACTATATGCTACAGGAACTTAACATGGCAAAGCAAAGCATGGCATGGAGCTACTCAAAGAGCTTAACAAAAGTCCCTGAGTGACCTTGAGCCAAAAGGGGTCAGAAAATACAATTGCAAGCATCTAAACATGGCAAAAACATAATCAGGTTACAGACTTAGAGGAAAAACTGGAGCATGCAAAACAGATAGCGAGTAGGCATGTTTACGAGCTGGATGCACTCACTACAGAGCAAGGCATGAAAATCTAAGAATACACCCATCAAGAATACATATTATAGAATCTAGGCATGGCAAGAACAACAACATAGCATGCACGGATCAACAACAACATCCTCGGCAAAATCGCTAACAAGTAGACAATCTGCCAGGATTCACGAAATAGAAAAAGTAGAGCTCGATTGACTCAAGCTAGGGTGCTCCATAAATGCAAACAAGGACATGGATGGATAGAGCACCACAATGTTAACAAATCATCCTTACTGATCATCCTCAAAAGAGGCACGGATCACTAGGGAACAACATGAACATATGGCATATTGATAAAAACAGATCAAGGACTTAGTGAAATTCTAAGTCCCTGAAATCAGCATTAACGAATGTACTACTTTGCAAGCTTGTGCTAGTCACCAAACACATCACAAAAATACATGGTAAGCACCTCTGTAAAGATGGCATGGCATATAACGAAACACATGTAGAGCTCAGGGGCATATCATGCACACATTAATCATGGCAAAAATGACAAATAGCTATTTGGAGCAGCAGATGTGACAATTAACTCAAATAGCTCTCTTCCAACAGCATTTCGGGCATCAAGATGAGCTCAAATGAAATGATGCAATGAGATGAAATGATGTACTCTCTAAGACGAACATTTTGATATGCTATACGCGCAAAACGGAGCTACGGATGCAAAGTTACGACATGATGAACATGGGCATAAAATATACAGATCTCAAGACTTTGCAGATTTTCGAGGGGGGAGTCAATCTCCAGATCTGGATCGGGACGCGGCATCGAGGCAGCGCGTGGTTCGAGGTTCGCCGGAGACGGCACCGGGGTTGGGGAAGCTATTCGCCGGCGCGGGGAAGGAGGCGATGGCCGATGCGGTGGACGGCGGCCCGAGTCGGCGCCGGAGTTGGGGACGACGACGGCGGCGATGCTCTGAAGCTCCCGGGCGGCGCGGAGGCGGTGGTGCAGCGCCGTTCGGTGGGGCGCGGTTGCCGGAGTCGGCCAGCGAGGGCGCATGGCGGCAGGGCAGAGGAGATGCAGGCGCTGGGCGACGCTCCTCGGGCGGCGGCGGCAACCAGGCCAGGAGGGCCGCGGTCGGGCTCGTGGGCCCGTGGTGGGGAGGAGAGAGAGGCGCGGCTGAGGTGGCGTGAGCTGGTTGGCTTGCGGCGGTGGCGGGAGTGACGTGGCGAGCTCCGATTCGTCAGAGTGAGGTGGTGGTGGCGGTGGACATTGTCCGGCGCGGAGAAGAGATGTCCGGTGGCGACGAGGGAGTTAGATCTAGGGTTTGGACTGCGCGAAAAATCGGGGAGAGCCACATATTTATAGGTAGAGGGAGCTAGGAGAGTCCAAATGAGGAGTGGTTTTTGGCCACGCGATCGTGATCGAATGACCAAGAGGATGGAGGGGGTTTAGGTGGGTTTTGGGCCACTTTGGAAGGGTGTTGGGCTGCAACACTCACGAGGCCTTTTCGGTCCCTCGGTTAACCGTTGGAGCATCAAACGAAGTCCAAATGGTACGAAACTTGACAGGCGGTCTACCGGTAGTAAGCCAAGGCCGCATGACAAGTCTTGGTCCAATCTGAAAACGTTTAACACCCGCACATGAAAAGAGGAAGAAAGGGACACTGGGTGACATAGGAGCACTGGATTGCAAAACGGACAACGGGGAAAATGCTCGGATGCATGAGACGAACATGTATGCAAATGAAATGCACATGATGACATGATATGCTATGCATGACACGCAAGCTATGACAAGGCAACAACAGCGAATAACTGGACGGCACCTGGCACATCGGTCTCGGGGTGTTACAACACTCCACCACTATGAGAGGATCTCGTCCCGAGATCTAGAATGGCACCGGAGGGACAACGGAAGAGAAAGTGGAGAGGTAAAACCATGGCGGCTGTCGTGGTTCTAAGTCTGACAGTAGAATGGGGGGTAGGGATGTAGAGGCAAGATCCTAGCTATGGAGGAGTTGTACACGCGAGTTTTACGAGTTCAGGCCCTTCTCAGAGGAAGTAACAGCCCTACATCTCGGAGCCCGGAGGCAGTCGACTGGATTATATGCGTGTGTGTTACAGGGGGTGCGAACCCCCGTGCCTGTGGAGGGGGGTGGCTTATATAGAGTGCGCCAGGACCCCAGCCAGCCCATGACACAGATGGTTTAAGGTACATTGAAGAGAGAACGTTACTGGTGACGCCCACATTAAAGTGATGTGAATGCCAATTAAGCCTATGAGTAAATGCTCGACCATTGCATATACAGAGTGGCTTTAGCTCTTCTGCCCGTCGAGTGACTTCTGCGACGGTCGAGTGACATCGATTCTTCCGAGTGGAACTTTTCCGGTCGAGTGGATGATGGTACCCTTTGGATGATCCTGGCTTTAGGGTGCTGTCCTAGGGGAGGATGTCTAGGTCAGGTCTATGACCCTACCCTAGGTATGTAGCTTCATCATTAGCCCCCGAATGGTTCAGGGTTTGAGTGGAGAAGGAGTTGATGATCCTTCTGATTCAGCTTTTGTGCTTTGAGAGTGTCTCGCCCAGAGGTCGAATGAACCTTCATGATGGCTTCAACTACTTATTCAGTCGCCTTGATCCATTCTTGGTTTTGTCGAGTGAACTCTCGTTGTTAAGTTTCGAGTGTTGATATGGAAAAAATCTTCTGTCTGAAGGGTTGTTCTGCCGCTTGCAGATTTCGCGGGATTCAAATTTTGGGAAGCGCGCCGGGCGGGGGAGGCCGCAGTAATCGGGACGGATTAGGCAGGCCGCCTCGATCTCTGCGCCACCTTTTTTGCCACGTATCGCGCGCGCGACTGTTGCGGGATTTGATAAGATCTCTAGGCCTACAAGTCAGTCACTCGGAAGCGACCTTATATAAGGTGCCGGACCGAAGCCTTTGAACAGTGCGCCCCCATTCTTCTTCCTCCTCCTTAGATTCCTCTGCTGCGCCTGCTTCTGCTCTCGGCGTCGTCGCCCCGCTTGAACTCGATTTGCTGCCATGGGGAAGGATAAGACGGTGGAGTTGGAGCGTGCGAAGAAGGCGACGGCGAAGGAAAAAGGGAAGAAGACCAGCCGGGGCGGATCTTCGTCAAGGTCCGGCCTGCCGCCTGGCTGGATCCAGGGCGACTGGATCCGCTTGACAATCGGTCAAGATGACATTGATGACCTGGTTGAGGGGGGACTGATCCCCCACGAATCGGCGCGGCTCCCGGGGAACGAGACCGAGCCGCAGCCGCAGGAGGGTGAGTGTGTCCTCCTCGCCACTCATGTCGACCGCGGGTTTTCTTTGCCTCCCCACCCTTTCTTTCGCGGTTTCTTGAACTTCTTCGGGGCTCAACTCCACCACTTTTCTCCAAACACCATCGTGTACCTCGCTGCTTTCGTGTCTATGTGCGAGAATTTCTTGGGTTGCCGACCACACTGGGTCTCTTCAAGCACATATTCACATGTCGCTCCCATACGGTCAAGAAGGCCAACCCGAGTGACGAGAGGACGCACGTGATACAGATGTGCGGGGGTCTTGGAGTCCAAATGAGGAACAAGAGCACCTTCCCAGCTATTAGCAGTCGACCTGGTTTTACTGCAAGGACTAGCCGACCCCGGGTCAGTCGACTGGACTTCCCCCCTTTTCCATGGATCGAGTGGAGAAGCCCTCCTCCTTGAGAGTGATCCCGGAAGAGAAGGCGCAGGTGAAGGTGTTGGTCGAGCGGGTCGTCCAACTTGTCCGCGACAGAGTGACTGGTATGGACCTGCTGGAGGTCTTCCTCAGTCGATGCATCCAACCACTCCAAGCTCGTGACCATCTGATGTGGATGTACTCGGGACTCGAGGATTCCACTCGGATCCACCCGGAGGATGTTAGTGAGGACACAGTGGAGAAGTGGCTGAGAGGTATTACCAGCAACAAGGATAATCCCCGAGGGTCCAGGAGGGTGGTTCCATTCGACCATTTGCCCCAGCCGGAACAGGTACGATTCTGCATTGTCGAGTGTCTTCTTGATTTACTATGTAACATCTTGTTTACGGTCGATTGTCTTTCTTTTGTTCATTGTGTTTTCAGGCTCTTATTGATATGTACTCGATGCCCAATGGGGTGCAGGAGCAAAATATCGAGGAAGGGGCGAGCGGGGGCGAGAGTGGCGAGTGGCACTCGGACGCAGAGGAGGACGAGGAGAGCGACGACTCGAGTGACGAAGAAGAGGTCGACTTGCCTCCTCACGGAGAAAGGAGGTCCAAGCACGCTCACGACCCGGCAAACACCCCTGACTTGGTGGCCGCACCGACTGGGCAGTCTACAAAGTGCCCTCGGACGTCTTCTCCGGTGCCGACTAAGAAGGGACCGAAACAGCTCAAGACTGCGCCGCCTCCTGCGCCAAAACCATTGAAGGCCACATCCTCCAAACCGCCGAAGGCTTTCCCTAGAATCAAAGTGACCATTCCCACCATCTCCGGGTAATCATCTGACCCGATCTTTTGGTCGACTCGAGCAACAAAACATAACCGATCGAAAGTTGACATTTGCAGTGCTGCTACCTCTGGAACTTCTTCCCGCCAATACCGAGACGAGGAAATGGAAGACGCGGTTACCTCCAACCCAGGTAAAATTCTCGTGATCTTGTTCTTGATTATTTGGTCGATCAAATTCTGGCAATTCATTTGGGGTCGACTGATTTATTTGCAGCCCCACCCAACGTTATCGAGCTTCTAGATGATGATGAAGATGTGGCCCCGAGGCCCAGAAAGAACAAAAAAGTAGCGGCTAGCAAGACATCTCAGCCGGGACTGACGACGGAACCAACTGTCCAACAACCTGAAGATGCAGGTGGGGCCTCTGTAACTTTTGTTGTCCCATTGTCGAGTGAGCGCCCTGCACTGTCGATTGTACCAGTGTTTCCTTCAGTCACCCAACCCCATGCCTCGGAGCTCCAAGCTGCCGCATCTGGGCTGTCTGCCCCTTTCTTCACCAACTATCATGTTCCGAAAAGCCAATCAGACGCCGCTACGGAGGCTATCCGTTAGGCTAACGTGATGATGGAGCGGATGAAGATACGATGCCAGCGCAGCTCTTCAGGCCAATGTCCAGGTAAGTTGGCTTTCGACTGACCTTGTTCTATTAGGATATGCTACCTGAAATATTTTCTTTCATACAATCTCTTATTGTTTGCGTCGCATCTGTACACCCACTGGGTGTTTTGTTGTCTTTAGTATTTGCGCTCTTCCACTCGGCCTGGGCGAGTGGGATCTGAACCGGTGGGGGCACGCAAAGTGCACCCACTGGGTGTAGTCCCCGAGACCGCAGTTGACTGGGGTCTGAGTACTTTTCACTTTCCTTTCTTCCACTCGACCCGGGCGGACCGGCCGAGTGGGATCTGAACCAGTGGGGGCACGTCAAGTGCACCCACTGGGTGTAGTCCCCGAGACCGCGGTCGACTGCTGGCAGTCGGCCGGTGTCGTGGAGTTGTCACGGCAGATGTCCTAGTGTGAGGACTTAGTCGTGAGGCCAACGCATCTATGTGGTAGCTTGAGAGGGGTTGAGTGGAATCGAGAGACGCAACACAAGACAAAGGTTTAGACAGCTTCGGGCCCCGGGAAACATCATCCGGTAACAACCCTACATGCTGTTTGAGGCTATCTCTCATTATGATCATGAGGAAGTCGCCGTAAACCGGCTCTCCCAGTTAACCTTAACCCTTTAAGATTGTTTCTTCTTCCTTGTCCCTCTTTGGGGAGCCCTGCCCTCCTTATATATGTTGAAGGGGCGGGTTACATGTAGAGTCCAACTCGGACTTAAGACTTAACTATTATGACTTCTCTTCATGGGCTTCATAACGTCTCGGGCTTCATAACTCCTAGCAACCCAGTTACCACTACCTGTCGGGAGTTAACCGGTGCCGGTTTAAGATTGCTTGCCGGGAGTTAACTTCTGCCGGTTTAAGATGGTCTGTCGGTTTAAGAATATCTGCTGAGTTATCATCTGACTTAACCCCTGTCTTAACTGTCAGCCGGTTTAACAACCGGCCGGTTTACCGTCTGGGTTAACTTCCTGTTTTACCTGTCTCTCTTAACTGTTAGCCGGTTTAACAACCTGTCGGTTTACCGTCTGACTTAACACCAACTGGTTTACCACCTGCCTTAACACCTGCCGGTTTACCACCTGCTTTAACACCCTCCGGTTTACTAAGTCCCAGCCGGGTTATAACTCTGGCCAGATCATACCGCGGGGTATATCCCTGACATTAGCCCCCAGTTTAATTTGGATTTATCCATGTTAAACTGATCCTGATCATCCTTAAGTCCTTGTCACTTCCTTCTTCTATAAAATCCGAGTCAATAGGCCAGCTTCATAATCAATTTGCTGACATTGGTTTGTCACAAAGAAATATTGTGAAGAATAACTCCTTTGACTTCAGCCCCCAATGCTTAACAAAAATATTGGCCTTTGAAATACTCATTTGACCTTCAGCCGGTGTAGAACTTGCCGGTTTAAGAATGTAGAACCTTGCCGGTTTAAGAATGTAGAACTTTGTCGGTTTAAGAATGTAGAACTTTGCCGGTTTAAGACTTAAACTTGCCAGTTTAACATTGTCGATTTACAAGTATTGATAGCATCGGGTCATGATTGTAGTTAACATCAAGCTTTGAAAATATACCTCTTATATGCCTATCACTTGTAGCCCCCAAGTCTTAAGAAGGCAGCATAGCAACAGCTTAAGACTTGCTTCAATATGAATGTCACAAGTTTGAAGAAATTCAGGTTGTTCATCTCAATCACCAGTCAGAACTGAGTATTCCACATATGTAGCCCCCAAGGGCCGGGTTGTCATGCTTGCAGCAACCTGGGACTTGAAATTGCCTTATGCTCATAAAAACTTCAACCAGTGTAGCCCCCAAGGGCGGGGTTATTATGCAATAATGAGCAGGGATTTTGTAAATATAATCGTCTAGATTTTGAACAGCAACGTGTAGCCCCCAAGGGCCGGCTCAATAAGATAATATTGAGTTGGGACTTTATGTATACTTCATTGAGAATAACATTATACGATGTAACCCTCATCATGGGGCTTGTGTTGGGGAACGTAGTAATTTCAAAATTTTCCTACGCACACGCAAGATCATGGTGATGCATAGCAACGAGAGGGGAGAGTGTGATCTACGTACCCTTGTAGACCGACAGCGGAAGCGTTGTGACAACGCGGTTGATGTAGTCGTACGTCTTCACGATCCGACCGATCCAAGCACCGTTACTCCGGCACCTCCGAGTTCTTGGCACACGTTCAGCTCGATGACGATCCCCGGGCTCCGATCTAGCAAAGCGACGGGGAGGAGTTCCGTCAGCACGATGGCGTGGTGACGATCTTGATGTTCTACCGTCGTAGGGCTTCGCCTAAGCACCGCTACAATATGACCGAGGTGGAATATGGTGGAGGGGGGCACCGCACACGGCTAAGGAACGATCACGAAGATCAAATTGTGTTCATGGGGTGCCCCTTGCCTCAGTATATAAAGGATGGAGGAGGAGGAGGCCGGCCAAGGCAATTGGTGCGGCCAGGATGTGGAGTCCTACTAGGACTCCAAGTCCTAGTAGGAGTCCACCAAGAGGGGAGGAAGGGAGAAGGAAGTGGAGGAGAAGGAAAGGTGGCCGGCCCCTTTTTCCCTAGTCCAATTCAGACCAGAGGGGAGGGGGGGCGCAGCAGCCCCTTGGCCCTTTCTCCTCTTTCCACTAAAGCCCATCAAGGCCCATTGCTTCTCCCGTAACTACCCGGTACTCCAAAAAATACCTGAATCACTCGGAACCTTTCCGATGTCCGAATATAGTCGTCCAATATATCGATCTTTACGTCTCGACCATTTCGAGACTCCTCATCATGTCCCCGATCTCATCCGGGACTCCGAACTCCTTCGGTACATCAAAACTCATAAACTCATAATATAACTGTCATCGAAACCTTAAGCGTGCGGACCCTATGGTTCGAGAACAATGTAGACATGACCGAGACACGTCTCCGGTCAATAACCAATAGCGGGACCTAGATGCCCATATTGGCTCCTACATATTCTACGAAGATCTTTATCGGTCAGACCGCATGACAACATACGTTATTCCCTTTGTCATCGGTATGTTACTTGCCCGAGATTCGATCGTCGGTATCCAATACCTAGTTCAATCTCGTTACCGGCAAGTCTCTTTACTCATTCCGTAATACATCATCTCGCAACTAACTCATTAGTTGCAATGCTTGCAAGGCTTATGTGATGTGCATTACCGAGAGGGCCCAGAGATACCTCTCCGACAATCGGAGTGACAAATCCTAATCTCGAAATACGCCAACCCAACATGTACCTTTGGAGACACCTGTAGAGCACCTTTATAATCACCCAGTTACGTTGTGACGTTTGGTAGCACACAAAGTGTTCCTCCGGCAAACGGGAGTTGCATAATCTTATAGTCATAGGAACATGTATAAGTCATGAAGAAAGCAATAGCAACATACTAAACGATCGGGTGCTAAGCTAATGGAATGGGTCATGTCAATCACATCATTCTCCTAATGATGTGATCCCGTTAATCAAATGACAACTCTTTGTCTATGGCTAGGAAACATAACCATCTTTGATCAATGAGCTAGTCAAGTAGAGGCATACTAGTGACACTCTGTTTGTCTATGTATTCACACATGTATCATGTTTCCGGTTAATAAAATTCTAGCATGAATAATAAACATTTGTCATGATATAAGGAAATAAATAATAACTTTATTATTGCCTCTAGGGCATATTTCCTTCAGTCTCCCACTTGCACTAGAGTCAATAATCTAGTTCACATCGCCATGTGATTTAACACCAATAGTTCACATCATCATGTGATTAACACCCATAGTTCACATCGTCATGTGACCAACACCCAAAAGGTTTTACTAGAGTCAATAATCTAGTTCACATCGCTATGTGATTAACACCCAAAGAGTACTAAGGTGTGATCATGTTTTGCTTGTGAGAGAAGTTTAGTCAACGGGTCTGCCACATTCAAATCCGTAAGTATTTTGCAAATTTCTACGTCAACAATGCTCTGCACGGAACTATTCTGGCTAATTGCTCCCACTTTCAATATCCAGATTGAGATTTAGAGTCATCTGGACCAGTGTCAAAATTTGCATCGACGTAACCCTTTACAACGAACCTTTTTGTCACCTCCATAATCGAGAAACATATCCTTATTTCACTAAGGATAATTTGATCGATGTCCAGTGATCTACTCCTAGATCACTATTGTACTCCCTTGCCATAAACAGTGCAGGGTATACAATAGATCTGGTACACAGCATGGCATATTTTATAGAACCTATGGCTCAGGCATAGGAAATGACTTTCATTCTCTTTCTATCTTCTGCCGTGGTCGGGTTTTGAGTCTTACTCAACTTCACACCTTGTAACACAGGCATGAACTCCTTCTTTGACTGTTCCATTTTGAAC
This sequence comes from Triticum urartu, assembly GCF_003073215.2. Classification (NCBI taxonomy): domain Eukaryota; kingdom Viridiplantae; phylum Streptophyta; class Magnoliopsida; order Poales; family Poaceae; genus Triticum; species Triticum urartu. The sequence goes on from NC_053023.1 coordinate 715,483,627, forward strand.
TACTTCAAAATCTTGTCAAGGTATGTACTCATTGAAAAACTTATCAAGCGTCTTGATCTATCTCTATAGATCTTGATGCTCAATATGTAAGCAGCTTCACCGAGGTATTTCTTTGAAAAAATCCTTTCAAACATTCCTTTATGCTTTGCAAAATAATTCTACATTATCTTCGATCAACAATATGTCATTCACATATACTTATCAGAAATGTTGTAGTGCTCCCACTCACTTTCTTGTAAATACAGGCTTCACCGCAAGTCTGTATAAAACTATATGCTTTGATCAACTTATCAAAGCGTATATTCCAACTCCGAGATGCTTGCACCAGTCCATAGATGGATCGCTGGAGCTTGCATATTTTGTTAGCACCTTTAGGATTGAAAAAACCTTCTGGTTGCATCATATACAACTCTTCTTTAATAAATCCATTAAGGAATGCAGTTTTGTTTATCCATTTGCCAGATTTCATAAAATGCGGCAATTTCTAACATGATTCGGACAGACTTAAGCATAGATACGAGTGAGAAACTCTCATCGTAGTCAACACCTTGAACTTGCCGAAAACCTTTTGCGACAATTCTAGCTTTGTATATAGTAACACTACTATCACCGTCCGTCTTCCTCTTGAAGATCCATTTATTTTTATGGCTTGCTGATCATCGGGCAAGTCAACCAAAGTCCACACTTTGTTCTCATACATGGATCCCATCTCAGATTTTATGGCCTCAAGCCATTTTGCGGAATCTGGGCTCACCATCGCTTCCTCATAGTTCGTAGGTTCATCATGATCTAGTAGCATGACTTCCAGAACAGGATTATCGTACCACTCTGGTGCGGATCTTACTCTAGTTGATCTACGAGGTTCAGTAGTAACTTCTTCTGAAGTTTCATGATCATCATCATTAGCTTCCTCACTAATTGGTGTAGGTGTCACAGAAACCGGTTTCTGTGATGTACTACTTTCCAATAAGGGAGCAGGTACAGTTACCTCATCAAGTTCTACTTTCCTCCCACTCACTTCTTTCGAGAGAAACTCCTTCTCTAGAAAGGATCCATTCTCAGCAATGAATAACTTGCCTTTGGATCTGTGATAGAAGGTGTACCCAACATTTTCTTTTGGGTATCCTATGAAGATGCACTTCTCCGATTTGGGTTTGAGCTTACCAGGTTGAAACTTTTCCACATAAGCATTGCAACCTCAAACTTTAAGAAACGACAACTTTGGTTTCTTGCCAAACCACAGTTCCTACGGTGTCGCCTCAACGGATTTAGATGGTGCCCTTTTTAACGTGAATGCAGCTGTCTCTAATGCATAACCCCAAAACTATAGTGATTAATCGATAAGAAACATCATAGATTGCACTATATCCAATAATAGTACGGTTATGACATTTGGACACCATTATGCTGTGGTGTTCCAGGTGGCATGATTTTGTGAAACTATTCCACGTTGTTTTAATTGAATACCAAACTCGTAACTCAAATATTCGTCTCCGCGATCAGATCATAGAAACCTTATTTTCTTGTCACGATGATTTTCCACTTCACTCTGAAATTCTTTGAACTGTTCAAATGTTTCGGATTTATGTTTCATCAAGTAGATATACCCATATCTGCTCAAATCATCTGTGAAGGTCAGAAAATAACGATACCCGCCGTGAGCCTTAACACTCATCGGAACGCATACATCAGTATGTATTATTTCCAATAAGCCAGGTGCTTGCTCCATTGTTCCATAGAACGGAGTTTTAGTCATCTTGCCCATAAGGCATGGTTCGCAAGCATCAAGTGATTCATAATCAAGTGATTCCAAAATCCCATCAGCATGGAGTTTCTTCATGCGATTTACACCAATATGACCTAAACGGCAGTGCCACAAATAATTTGCAGTATCATTATTAACTTTGCATCTTTTGGCTTCAATTTTATGAATATGTGTATCACTACGATCGAGATCCAACGAACCATTTTCATTGGGTGTATGACCATAGAAGGTTTTATTCATGTAAACAGGACAACAATTATTCTCTAACTTAAATGAATAACCGTTTTGCAATAAACATGATCAAATCATATTCATGCTCAACGCAAACACCAAATAACATTTATTTAGGTTTAACACTAATCCCGAAAGTATAGAGAGTGTGCGATGATGATCATATCAATCATGGAACCACTTCCATCACACATCGTCACTTCACCCTTAACTAGTCTCTGTTCATTCTGCAACTCCCGTTTCGAGTTACTACTCTTAGCAACTGAACCAGTATCAAATACCGAGGGGTTGCTATAAACACTAGTAAAGTACACATCAATTACATGTATATCAAATATAGCATTGTTCACTTTGCCATCCTTCTTATTCGCTAAATACTTGGGGCAGTTCCGCTTGCAGTGACCAGTCCCTTTGCAGTAGAAGCACTTAGTCTCAGGCTTAGGTACAGACTTGGGATTCTTCAATTGAGTAGCAACTTGCTTGCCGTTCTTCTTGAAGTTCCCCTTCTTCCCTTTGCCCTTTTCTTGAAACTAGTGGCCTTGTCTACCATCAACACTTGATATTTTTCGTGATTTCTACCTTCGTCGATTTTAGCATTACGAAGAGCTTGTGAATCGTTTCTGTTATCCCTTGCATATCATAGTTCATCACGAAGTTCTACTAACTTGGTGATGGTGACTAGAGAATTCTATCAATCACTATTTTATCTGGAAGATTAACTCCCACTTGATTCAAGCGATTGTAGTACCCAGACAATCTGAGCACATGCTCACTGCTTGAGCTATTCTCCTCCATCTTTTAGCTATAGAACTTGTTGGAGACTTCATATCTCCTCAACTCGGGTATTTGCTTGAAATATTAACTTCAACTCCTGGAACATCTCATATGGTCCATGACGTTCAAAACGTCTTTGAAGTCCCGATTCTAAGACGTTAAGCATGGTGCACTAAACTATCAAGTAGTCATCATATTGAGCTAGCCAAACGTTCATAACGGTCTGCATCTGCTCCTGCAATAGGTCTGTCACCTAGCTGTGCATCAAGGACATAATTCTTCTGTGCAACAATGAGGTTAATCCTCAGATCACGGATCCAATCCGCATCATTGCTACTAACATTTTTCAACATAGTTTTCTCTAGGAATATATAAAAAATTAAACGGGGAGCAATATCGCGAGCAATTGATCTACAACATAGATATGCTAATACTACCAGGACTAAGTTCATGATAAATTAAAGTTCAATTAATCATATTACTTAAGAACTCCCACTTAGATAGACATCCCTCTAATCCTCTAAGTGATCACGTGATCCAAATCAACTAAACCATAACCGATCATCACGTGAAATGGAGTAGCTTTCAATGGTGAACATCAATATGTTGATCATATCTACTATATGATTCACGCTCGACCTTTCGGTCTCAGTGTTCCGAGGCCATATCTGCATATGCTAGGCTCGTCAAGTTTAACCTGAGTATTCTGCGTGTGCAAAACTGGCTTGCACCCGTTGTAGATGGACGTAGAGCTTTATCACACCCGATCATCACGTGGTGTCTGGGCACGATCGAACTTTGGCAACGGTGCATACTCAGGAGTAACACTTCTAGTATTCTTGGAGATGTTAGTCTTATTTAGCACATGTGGAGTACTGCATCTAGACTAATGGCTTATCCGTTTCACATTCATAATATAGAAGCAAGATAAGATGCATGAAGATGCAAACCCATCACATTGGCAAATCTAGGTATTAAGTCTGCCTTATAGATTAATAGAGACGCAATCTTATCATACTTTTCTCGACTTGGTAGATTCCATCTAGTGAAAGGCATCGTCTGATCACCATGTCACCGGCGCGAACCAAAACCTTTGGGGAAAAATTTGGTTTTCTCCCCATTGAAAAGGCATTTTTTTCGGGTTTTGGTTTTCGGGGGGGTCTTCCGGGGGGGGGGCCAAACATAATTATGCGTCTCCCGACACTTCTACGATCGCTACCGCTTAGTGATAAAGTAAAGCATTACAGGCGATTGCATTGCATACAATAAAGCGACAACCATATGGCTCCTGCCAGTTGCCGATAACTCGGTTACAAAACATGATCATCTCATACAATAAAATTTAGCATCATGTCTTGACCATATCACATCACAACATGCCCTGCAAAAACAAGTTAGACGTCCTCTACTTTGTTGTTGCAAGTTTTACGTGGCTACTACGGGCTTAGCAAGAACCGTTCTTACCTACGCATCAAAACCACAACGATAGTTTGTCAAGTTGGTGCGTTTTAACCTTCGCAAGGACCGGGCGTAGCCACACTCGGTTCAACTAAAGTTGGAGAAACTGACACCCGCCAGCCACCTGTGTGCAAAGCACGTCGGTAGAAACCAGTCTCGCGTAAGCGTACGCGTAATGTCGGTCCGGGCCGCTTCATCCAACAATACCGCCGAACCAAAGTATGACATGCTGGTAAGCAGTATGACTTATATCGCCCACAACTCACTTGTGTTCTACTCGTGCATAACATCAACGCATAAAACCTAGGCTCGGATGCCACGTGTTGGGGAACGTAGTAATTTCAAAAAAAATTCGTACGCACACGCAAGAACATGGTGATGCATCGCAACGAGAGGGAAGAGTGTTGTCTATGTACCCTCGTAGACCGGAAGCGGAAGCGATAGCACAACGCGGTTGATGTAGTCGTACGTCTTCATGATCCGACCGATCCAAGTACCGAACGCATGACACCTCCGAGTTCAGCACACCTTCAGCTCGATGACGCCCCGCGAACTCCGATCCAGCGGAGCTTCACGGGAGAGTTCTGTCAGCACGACGGCGTGGTGACGGTGATGATGTTGCTACCGACGCAGGGCTTCGCCTAAGCACCGCTACGATATGACCGAGGTGGAATATGGTGGAGGGGGGCACCGCACACGGCCGGGAGAGATCAACTGATCAACTTGTGTGTCTAGAGGTGCCCCCTGCCCCTATATATAAAGGAGCAAAGGGGGGGAGGCCGGCCGGCCCTCTATGGGCGCGCCAGGAGGAGGAGTCCTCCTCCTAGTAGGAGTAGGACTCCCCTTTCCTACTCCTACTAGGAGGAGGAAAGGAAGGAGGAGAAGGAGAAGGAAGGAGAAGGAGGAAAAGGAGGAAAGGGGGGCCGGCCCCCTAGTCCAATTTGGTTTGGGCTAGGGGGGCCGCGCGCCTTGCCTCCTCTCTTCCACCACTTGGCCCATGAGGCCCATTACTTCTTCCTCGTATTCCCGTAACTCCCCGGTACCCCCGAAAATACCCGAATCACTCGGAACCTTTCCGATGTCCGAATATAGTCGTCCAATATATTGATCTTTACGTCTCGACCATTTCGAGACTCCTCGTCATGTTCCCGATCTCATCCAGGACTCCGAACTACCTTCGGTACATCAAATCACATAAACTCATAATATAATCGTCACCGAAACTTTAAGCATGCGGACCCTACGGGTTCGAGAACTATGTAGACATGACCGAGACATGTCTCCGGTCAATAACCAATAGCGGAACCTGGATGCTCATATTGGCTCCCACATATTCTACGAATATCTTTATCGGTCAGACCGCATAACAACATACGTTTGTTCCCTTTGTCATCGGTATGTTACTTGCCCGAGATTCGATCGTCGGTATCTCAATACGTAGTTCAATCTCGTTACCGGCAAGTCTCTTTACTCGTTCTATAATACATCATCTTGCAACTAACTTATTAGTTGCATTGCTTGCAAGGCTTAAGTGATGTGCATTATCGAGAGGGCCCAGAGATACCTCTCCGACAATCGGAGTGACAAATTCTAATCTCGAAATACGCCAACCCAACATGTACCTTTGGAGACACCTGTAGAGCACCTTTATAATCACCCAGTTACGTTGTGACGTTTGGTAGCACACAAAGTGTTCCTCCGGTAAACGGGAGTTGCATAATCTCATAGTCATAGGAACATATATAAGTCATGAAGAAAGCAATAGCAACATACTAAATGATCGGGTGCTAAGCTAATGGAATGTGTCATGTCAATCACATCATTCTCCTAATGATTGGATCCCGTTAATGAAATGACAACTCTTTGTCTATGGCTAGGAAACATAATCATCTTTGATCAACAAGCTAGTCAAGTAGAGGCATACTAGTGACACTCTGTTTGTCTATGTATTCACACATGTATCATGTTTCCGGTTAATACAATTCTAGCATGAATAATAAACATTTATCATGATATAAGGAAATAAATAATAACTTTATTATTGCCTCTAGGGCATATTTCCTTCAGCCAGAGTATGCGTCGAGGAAACACAATGACTTGTGTCCTGCGGTAGCATCGATAATTTGATCAATGCGGGGGAGGGGGAAGGAATCCTTTGGGCAAGCCTTGTTGAGGTCCTTGAAATCGACACATAGGCGCCAGGATTTGTCCTTCTTTGATACCATCACCAGGTTTGCTAGCCAGTCCGGGTGTTTTATTTCTCTAATGAATCCGGCCTCCAATAACTTGGCTAGTTCCTCTCCCATAGCCTGTCTCTTAGGTTCAGAGAAACGCCGAAGAGCCTGCTTGACCGGCTTGAATCCCTTTAGGATATTGAGGCTGTGCTCGGCCAGCTTGCGTGGGATTCCTGGCATGTCTGAGGGGTGCCAGGCGAGTATGTCCCAATTCTCGCGCAGGAACTCTCGTAGTGCGGCGTCCACGGCGGGGTTTAACTGTGCCTCCATGGAGGCTGTTTTTGTAGGGTCCGTTGGGTGGACTTGGAATTTGACTATTTCATCCGCTGGTTTAAAAGAGGTGGACTTGGATCTCTTGTCGAGTGTTACACCATCCCTGTCCACCGTGGAGCGTAGCGCAGTTAATTCCTCGGCCGAAAGGGCTTCGGATAATGCCTCGAGGGCCAATGCGGCTGTTTTGTTTTCGGCGCGGAGTGCTGTGTCCGGATCACTAGCGAGAGTGATGATTCCATTGGGCCCGGGCATTTTGAGCTTCATGTACCCATAATGGGGTATGGCTTGGAAGATCGTGAACGCCTCCCGTCCTAAAAGGGCGTGGTATCCACTACTGAACGGGGCCACTTGGAATGTAATTTCTTCGGACCTATAGTTCTCCGCCGTGCCGAATACCACATTTAGTGTGATTTTCCCAGCATAGCATGCTTCCCGACCGGGGATGATTCCTTTGAAGGTTGTGCTGCTTTGCTCAATGCGGTTCCAGTCTATTTCCATTTTTTGAAGAGTTTCCTCATAGATGAGGTTTAATCCACTGCCGCCGTCCATGAGTACTTTGGTGAGTCGAGAGCCGTCCACAATTGGACTGAGGACCAGTGCAGCTGGTGCTCGGGTAGTTTGGAATTTAGGTTCGTTACTGGCATTGAAGGTAATAGCCGTGTCACTCCATGGATTCATTGCTGCTACGTGGCAGATTTCGGCGAGGCTGCGGAGCATTCGCTTGCGCCTATTATTTGATGCGAAGGTTTCAAAAACTGTTAATACCGTACTGTTATCCCTGGGATGGTGCTCTGTGGCATTTGGGATAAGAAGATCTTCACCACTTTTGGCCACCTGCCGGAGTATCCAACATGCTCTAAGGCTGTGCGTTGGTATGGTATCCGCTATACTATGAATTTTGTAGGGTCCGTTAAGCCATCCCTCCAATACGGTTCCATGCCCTGTAGAGGGTTTTTGTTTCTTTGTAACTAACTCGGGTGTCTTATGATAGTGCACCCTTTTACTTCGGACTGGGTGTATATTCTGAGCCGGATTATCCCAAAATTTTGTTTCGGTTTTCCAGGCGCTTTCCATCGCACAATACTTTTGTACTATGGATGCCAAGTCAGCGAAGCGTGATATGTCATGACGACTTAAGGCATTGAGGATTCCCTTGTCCGTGCAATTATTGCAGAAAAATAAGACTGGGTCTTCCTCGCGACAGTCCTTAACCTTGTTCATCACAAGGAGGAATCTGGCCCAATAATGATGTACTGTTTCATTGGGCTCTTGCCTAATGTGGGAAAGATCGTTTATGTCTAGGTGGGTGGGTGGATTTGAGTCCAAACCCCTACCCAATCTGAGACCCAGGGGCTGAGGAGTTTCCAATCTTGGAAGTTCGGGTTCCGGAGTGCTGCCCGATAAGTCTGGCCCGCTGCCTGATTCTAGGTTCAGGGCTTGGGTGATGTCCTCCCGTAAGCGGGTATCCGGCTCGGAGAGCTCGGGAATCCGGACATAGTTAGTCCTCAAAATAGAGGAAGAATCGCCGCATTGTTCCTCCACTACCGCGATATGGTGGGTGACCGGTGGAGAGTTAATCTCCCTTTGATCGGGATTAAGCCCAATCCGATCATAGTTTGTAGCGACTCCCAAGGCGGTGATACGATCCAAGAGCTCGTTTAGGGAAGAGAGCTCCATTGGATCCATCTGCTCAGCGAATTTCGAGCCGACGTGGAGACTGTTTTCGATGACCCGAGAAGTCATCGTCGGTGCAGCAGCCGAATAGGCAGTCATGACAAAAATGCCTAGCCGGAGAGTTTGGTCGACAGCCAGGGCTCCCCCGGCGGTAATGTTGTTTTTAACAACAAGATGAGGCATCCTTCCTTACGGCGACGACACAGAGGAACTCTCAATGAAAGCACCAATGTCGGTGTCAAAACTGGCGGATCTCGGGTAGGGGGTCATGAACTGTGCGTCTAAGGCGGATGGTAACAGGAGGCAGGGGACACGATGTTTTACCTAGGTTCGGGCCCTCTTGATGGAGGTAAAACCCTACGTCCTGCTTGATTATTCTTGATAATATGAGTAGTACAAGAGTTGATCTACCATGAGATCGGAGAGGCTAAACCATAGAAGCTAGCCTATGGTATGGTTGTTTGTTGTCCTACGGAATAAAACCCTCCGGTTTATATAGACACCGGAGGGGGCTAGGGTTACACAAGGTCCGTTACAAAGGAGGAGATATACATATCCGTATTTCCTAGCTTGCCTTCCACGCCAAGTAGAGTCCCATCCGGACACGGGACGAAGTCTTCAATCTTGTATCTTCATGGTCCAACAGTCCGGCCAAAGGATATAATCCGGATGTCTGAATCAGTTAGCGCCTGGTAGTATTTATACTTGGGAAGATCTTGCCCGAGTATTTGTCAGAACATTTGAAGGTACTTGCAAACGGCCAGCAGGGCTGACAGAATTGCAGTTTTGCGTTCAGAAACCGAATGAAACTTTGAGAGATTATATCCAGAGATGGATCACGTTGCACCACACAGTGGAGAATGTGTCGGATCACCAGGCAATTTGTGCCTTCAAAGAAGGCGTTAAGTATCGGGAGTTGAATCTGAAATTCGGTCGGACAGGAGATATGACTCTGACTCGGATGATGGAGATTGCCACCAAGTACGCCAATGGTGAAGAAGAAGACCGACTCCGGAGTGGCAAGCACAAAACAGTCGCCCATGAAACTGGAGGAGGGAACTCCAGTCGGAAGCAGAAGCACAAAGCCAAGTCAGCCGCTCCTGGTGAAGCCTTAGCCGTGACTCAAGGAAAGTTCAAAGGGAAACCCAGAGGGCCGTGGAACCCCAAGAAAGTAAAAGATCAAGATGGAAATGATGTGCTAGATTTACCATGCCACATTCACACCAAAAAAGATGAAGAGGGTAATTTCATTTACCCGAAGCATACCACTCGACAGTGTCGACTCCTAATCCAGCAATTCTGAGAGAAATAGCCCAAGGAAAAGGAGAAGGAAGCGGACAAAGTTGAGGATGAGGAGGAGGACGACGATGGTTACCCCCATGTCAATTTCACTCTGATGATTTTCGCTGATGTTGAGAGTAAGAGTCGACTAAAAGTCATCAACAGAGAAGTGAACATGGTCGCTTCGGTGACACCCAGTTATTTGAAGTGGTCTCAGACTGCCATTACCTTCGACCAGTCCGATCACCCAGTGCACATAGCCACCCTTGGGAGGCAAGCGCTGGTGGTCGACCCAGTAGTCGAAGGCACTCGATTGACTAAGGTTCTGATGGATGGTGGCAGTGGTCTGAATATACTATATGCGGATACGTTGAAAGGAATGGGCATTCCAATGTCCAGACTCAGTGAAAGTAATATGAGTTTCCATGGAGTTATTCCTAGCAAGAAGGCTGCGTCACTCGGTCAGATCGCCCTTGATGTAGTTTTCGGTGATTCCAAGAATTATCGCAAAGAAAAGTTGACATTTGAAGTTGTGGATTTCTAGAGTGCTTATCATGCTATTCTAGGCAGGCCAGCTTATGCACGTTTTATGGCTCGACCATGTTACGTGTACCTCAAATTGAAGATGCTTGGTCCTAAAGGGGTGATCACTATCACTGACAGTCGAAAGAAGGCAGAAGAGTGCTTCTAGAAGGGCTCAAAGATCGCCGATGCACAGATGGCAGTAGTGGAGTTGCAGGAGTATCAAAAAAATGCAGATCCGAGTGATTTGTTGTGAGCTAAGAAGCCTGCCACAGATTCAGCTTTCCAGTCGTGTGGTAAAACGAAGTCGATTCATATTCATCCAACGGATCCCAATGCTGCTCCGACTCTCATTTCAACAACACTCGACTCCAAATAGGAAGAAGCGCTCATCCAGTTCCTCCATGAGAACTGGGACATCTTTGCATGGAAACCTTCTGACATGCCAGGTGTTCCCAGGGGACTGGCTGAGCATCGTTTACGAGTCGACCCAAAGGTGAAACCAGTCAAAGAACATCTTCGATGGTCCGCCGTACAAAAGAGGAAGGTTATCGATGAAGAAGTGGCTCGACTTCTGGCAGCTGAGTTTATCCGAGAGATTTACCACTCCGAGTGGTTAGCTAATGTTGTCATGGTCCCAAAGAAGGACGACTCACTTAGCATGTGTATCGACTTCAAACATATCAATCAGGCCTGCCCGAAAGATCACTTTCCTCTCCCTCGCATCGACCAAATAGTCGACTCGACTGCGGGGTGTGAGCGTTTGTCCTTTTTGGACGCTTATTCCGGGTATCATTAGATTCGTCTGTATGGACCCGATGAGATAAAAACAGCTTTCATCACCCCATTTGGGTGCTTCTGTTATGTCACTATTGCATTCGGTTTTAAGAACGCTGGAGCCACATTCATGCGGATGATTCAGAAGTGCTTGCTCACTCAGATCGGTCGGAATGTGGAAGCATACATGGATGACACTGTGGTCAAGTCACGTAAAGGTTCTGACCTACTGGTTGACCTTGCTGAAACCTTTGCCAACCTCAGAAGGTATGATATTAAGCTTAATCCATCAAAGTGCACGTTTGGAGTTCCAGGCGGAAAATTACTCGGTGTTCTCGTTTCCGAACGAGGGATCGATGCTAACCCAAAGAAAGTGGGTGCCATACTCCGGATGAAATGCCCTGTGCGTGTCCATGATGTCCAGAAGCTTACTGGTTGTTTGGCCGCCCTAAGTCGATTCATTTCTCGCCTCGGTGAAAAGGCACTGCCTCTTACCGACTGATGAAGAAGTCAGATAAGTTCGAATGGACTCCTGAAGCTGATGCAGCATTTGCAGAGCTTAAAGCCCTGCTTTCCACCCAGCCGGTGCTTGCTGCTCCAATCAGCAAAGAGCCTTTACTGCTTTACATTGCAGCGACTGGACAAGTCGTCAGTACTGTACTTACGGTCGAGCGGGAAGAAGAAGGAAAAGCCTACAAAGTTCAGCGCCCAGTATACTATGTCTCTGAAGTTTTGACTCCATCAAAGCAAAGATATCCACATTATCAGAAGCTTTTTTATGGGATTTATATGACCATGAAGAAGGTTGCACATTACTTCTCTGATCACTCCATTACAGTCGTCAGCGACGCTCCATTATCAGAGATTCTGAACAACAGAGATGCAACTGGTCGAGTGGCAAAGTGGGCGATTGAACTCCTTCCCTTAGATATCAAGTTCGAGGCAAAGAAAGCTATCAAGTCCCAAGCAATAGCGGATTTCCTCGCCGAGTGGATTGAACAACAACTGCCGACTCAAGTTCACTCGAAGCACTGGACCATGTTCTTTGATGGTTCCAAGATGCTGAATGGTTCTGGTGCTGGGGTGGTACTGGTATCCCCCCGAGGAGACAAGCTTAGATATGTTCTCCAGATTTACTTTGATTCCTCCAATAACGAAGCAGAACATGAAGCACTCTTGTATGGGTTGCGTATGGCCATCTCACTCGGCGTCCGTCACCTCATGGTCTATGGCGACTCAGATTTGGTAGTCAATCAAGTGATGAAGGAGTGGGACGTCAGAAGCCCAGCCATGACTAGTTACTGCAACGCGGTGAGGAAGTTGGAAAAGAAGTTTGAGGGGTTAGAGCTCCATCATGTACCCCGACTGAAAAATCAAGTAGCATATGATTTAGCAAAGATAGGCTCCAAGAGAGAAGCTATTCCCAATAATGTGTTCCTGGAGCATATTCACGCACCTTCAGTTCAAGAAGATCCCTTCGCTGAAGAGCCCCCGCAGCCTAAGAGTGCCACAGATCCGACTGAAGTCGAGGTCCCAACCATGGTCGACTTGATCATGGAGGTGTTGGTCATCACTCCCGATTGGACCGTGCCATGCATTGCATATATCCTTAGGAAAGAGCTCCCAGAGGATGAAGAAGAGGCTCGACAGATTGTCCGTCGATCCAAGGCCTTTACTGTAATAAGAGGATAATTGTTTAGAGAAAGTGCAACTGGGGTCAGCCAGAAATGCATAACGCCAGAAGAAGGTCGAGTGATCCTCCACGACATCCATTCGGGGACCTGTGGTCACCATGCGTCCTCTCGGACCATTGTGGCTAAAGAATACCGAGCTGGATTTTATTGGCTACGAGCAAATGAAATGGCGAAAAATATAGTCGACAGATGTGAAGGCTGCCAGTTCTACTTCAATATGTCGCACAAACCTGCATCAGCCCTGAATACCATTCCACTCGTCTGGCCCTTTTCTATTTGGGGATTGGACATGGTTGGTCCACTGAGGACTGGTAGGAGTGGCTTCACTCATGTGCTTGTTGTAGTCGACAAGTTTACCAAATGGATCAAAGCCAAGCCTATTAAGAATCTTGAAGCTAGTACTGCTGTCAGCTTCATCAGAGAGTTGACATTCAGATATGGGGTTCCGCACAGCATCATCACTGACAACGGATCGAACTTCGATTCTGATGAGTTCAGAACCTTCTGCGCCTCACAAGGCACACAAGTCGACTATGCTTCACTCGCCCATCCCCAGTCGAATGGACAAGCAGAAAGAGCAAATGGCTTGATTCTCAAAGGACTGAAACCCCGACTGATGCGAGATCTCAAGCACGTAGCGGGCGCCTGGGTTGATGAACTTCCATCAGTTCTTTGGGGATTGAGGACAACTCCTAATCGGTCGACTGGCCGAACTCCATTCTTCTTGGTCTATGGGGCTGAAGCTGTTCTACCGAGTGACTTGCTTCATAATGCACCACGAGTTGAGCTCTTCTCTGAAGATGAAGCAGAACAAGCTCGGCAAGACGCAGTCGACCTCCTAGAGGAGGAAAGAGAGATGGCCTTGATCCGGTCGACCATTTATCAGCAAGACTTGCGTCGATTCCATGCTAGACACGTGAAGGGTCGAGCCTTTCAAGAGGGTGACTTGGTTCTTCGAGTGGATCAGCAGAAACCACACAAGCTCGCCCTGGCTTGGGAAGGTCCCTTCATTGTCACCAGAGTGCTCCACAATGGAGCATACCACCTTTACACTGTCGAGCATAAGAAGGACGAGCCACGGGCTTGGAATGCGGAGCTGCTCCACCCCTTTTATACTTAAGTACTCGTTCGAATAAAATGTAATAAGAAATACCTTTGTAATTTGTTTATCAAAGACAAGAGCTTTACAGTCCTCTTGAACGATTGTTGTTGCTTTTATTTGTGTCTGAAATCCCCCAGTGGGTGACTTAGCTGTGAATCTGTTTCGCCTAAGTTCAAAGGAAAATCCTACCGAGTGGTGAGCAAGCCCCTCACTCGGGGGCTTAGCTGCGAATCCGTTTCG